>NC_044347.1:28015431-28315431 GCF_007364275.1 Archocentrus centrarchus
TCTTGAAACGCCACTTCTGAACTGTTGCATCATCAGCATGAAGTAACTTCTTCTGCTGACATTTTTCAAAATGAAATGTCAGCGTCCCCTGCTGTCCACTATACCAGAATAGAAACTCGCAGAAGGAGCTTTTGGCTTGACATAGCCACCAGCCAGCTTAAAACACGATGATCCATCCTGACACACACACACAACATGGGATTATTCATCATAAAGCACAACCCAGCTCTGAAAAAAATGAGCAGTGTGCCCGCCACAGCACTGCGCCATCTGCCATTTCTTGACGCAGCAAATGACTTGAGCTTGCGTAGGGAAGTTAAGTACATTGTGCAAGGGCTGTAACTAAAATGACAAGATCAGAAATGAGTCGAACATACGAGTACATTGTGAGCTTCTGGAGGTTGTTGTTCTTGTTGATGGGATAGTGCACCCCCAGGTGAAATAGCTTTTCCAGGGCCTCATAGATGAAGATAATGCAGATCAGAGCAGCAAAAGCTTCCTCAGTGAAGCGTGTGATGTAACAGACAAGCGAGCTGGCATCCGTGGCCACCAGCAATAGACAGAAGAAGGCCGTCCACAGGCCAATACAGGCCCTCAGGGAGAGGTAGGAGAGGCCATATTCCCTGAGAGACACAGAACAAACAGAAACACACAGCAGTGGTGGAAAACCAGGATACACAATTGGATCTCATTCCTCAAGGAATGCCATATCATAAAACACACACATCTATCAAATAAACAGGAATATTATCGTGGAACAACAGCAGAGCGATGAAGTGAATGACTTACTTGCAGAACTTAAAGAGGATCTTCTCAAAGACAAGAACAGGCCCTGTGCTGCCCAGTATGGTGAGAGGCTGACCAGCAAAAAGAGAGTAGGCTATTCCAGTCATGGAAGCCCCAAATAAGGACTCGATAGCACTCTGGAAACACACGCAAACACATGCTGCATTTGGAATGGTCTAGGTCATTTGGTTTTCCTTTAAATTAGCATCTAGTGTCATGCTGAAGAGTTTCATGCTGAAGAGAAATTTCAGTGAGCCTAAAAGTGTGAGGAACACCAAGGAGGTTAGGAAACCTAACCTCATACACCAGATGGTCTGCTACGCAGAACGCTGTGGGAAGTCATGCTTACAATTTTTTTTGTGGCGTGATTATAAAGGTTCCAGGAAAAAAAAATAACAATGATCTTACCACACGCCCCTCTGTAGCCTCACCCAGGAGTCCTCCAAAAGTGATCACGGGTGACATGCAGGCGCAGTAGAGGAAGAGAAATGAGGCCAGACACTGCAGACTGACAGCGTCTGTGTAGTCAGAAAGGTAGTGAGGAGCCTTTCTTTTGACATCCAAGATCAACCCACCAAACAACCTGTGGTGAAAAGGGGATTTCATAAGCATAAGGTACACTCAAGCTAATACGGAACTGTTGGAACATCTTTAGGAGCTCATAATCTTATAACATCATATCCATCAGTGGTAATATGTCAGTGAGTTTAAATTTGTTTGTCAGTATTATTTTTTACCTTGACTGAGTCATGTTGTATTCTATGTTACTGAGGTACTTCCTTCTTATTTGAGCTATCTGTTGTACTTTTATTGTATTTAGTTTTTAACAGCTGTAACCAAGGACAGCTTATCTTACTATACCCTCAGAAGAACATCAATATATGCCTTTTGCACTAAGCTATTCAGAGCCCCCCCCCCCCCCCCCCCCCCCCCCCCCCCCCCCCCCCCCCCCCCCCCCACACACACACACACACACACACACACACTAAAACGACCTTACTTCTGTGATATCTGTCATTCATGAGTGTGTCAACTCGTTCATCCATATTTGTTTAACTCTCACCCACAGTGAGCAGGCTCTCCGGCTGCAGCACACTGGGACAGTGTGGAACAAAGCTAGAGGTGGTTGGTATGGCAAGTGGGCGGGCTGTTCTTATTTCATTCTGAGCAGTAGGCAGCCAGATAGCTGAGCCTGGGTGTCCAGCCAACCTTAGTTGGGATAAGAGCCTGTAGAACAGCTCAGCAGCAGCACATCACGCACTCCTAGTAAACCACAGATATACACCAAACAGTCCAGCACCACTGCGCGATCGCTTCATTCTTTCAAGCTTGGCTTTAAGAATCCCCTTGTAGTCAGCAGGGAATATTTCTGGGGCAATGGCAAAATTATATTTTTATCTTTAATCCCTTCTTTAAATGTTATCTAATCTCAATATCTTTTAAAGGACATATAAAAGTAACAATTAAATACACAATTTGTAATCTTATCCTCACATTTCTAGGTGTTCATTGCGGTTCATTACTTTTTTACAGGTTATTAATAAAAAGAGCCCTTAGCTGATATGCTAAGTGCTCACGTGGACAATGACAGCATGACCTGGAGAGGCGTGATTGGGAGGAATGACCTGCCCAACCTGCTGTTGGACTTTCATGCTAACCACAGTTTGTCCTTAACAGGCAACCAATGAAGAGAGGCCTGTAAGGGTGGCTGTGGCTCAGGAGGTAGAGCAGGTCATCTACTAATTGGAAGGTTGGTGGTTCAATTCCTGGTTGCTCCTGTCTGCGTGCCAAAGTATCCTTGGGCATATCTAACACCATGTATGGCATCCATAAGTGAACCAGGACATCCTAGGCTGAAGATCAAGGCCTGGCGTACCTAAACAAATTCTGAAGGTGAGCTGGGACTTTTGGTCAATCTGAAAGTGATTCTGGCAGTGTGTCAGACAATTCAGGAGGTGGAAGCAGCTTCCAGTCTACACTGTATGGATATGGAGCTGACCTCAATTGAGGACATAGTTGGGTGATAGAAGGATTACATCTCCTCAATCCCAATGACATGCCTTCCGTAGTGGAAGCAGAGTCTAGGGATGAGGGTCACTAAGGTAGTTAATCAGTTCCTTAGTGGCAGAGCTCCTGGAGTGGATGAGATTTGCCCTGAGTTTCTCAAGGCTCTGGATGTTGTGGGCCTGTCATGGCTGTATCTCGGGATCTTGCTCTCAAGTGAAGAGAGAGTGGAGCAGGAGATTGACAGTTGGATTGGTGTGGCATCAGCAGTGACGCAGACTCTTTACTGGCATGTTGTGGTGGAGAGAGCGGAGAGTGAAATCGAAGCTGTCGATTTACTGGTCAATCCACGTTCCTACCCTCACCTATTTTTAAGACATTCCCACCCTCACCTATTAGGCTTAAAACTTTGCTTTATGATAAGGCTTATAGTTAGGGCTGGATCAGGTGACCCTGAACCACCCCTTAGGTATGCTGCTATAGGCCTAGGCTGCTAGGATGGGGGGGTCAAATGATGAATTGAGTGGTTCTTCCTATTCACCTCTTTTTACTTTGTTTATACATCATTCTGCATTTAATCATTAGTTATTGATGACCCCCCCTCCCTGAGCCTGGTTCTGCTGGAGGTTTCTTCCTGTTAAAAGGGAGTTTTTCCTTCCCGCTGTCACCAAGTGCTGCTCATAGTCATTTTGATTGTTGGGTTTTCTCTGTAATTATTGTAGGGTCTTTACCTTACAATATAAAGCACCTTGAGGTGACAGTTTGTTGTGATTTGGCGCTATATAAATAAAATTAAATTGAACTGAACTTATGGTCACAAGCTCTGGGTAGTGACCAAAAGAATGAGATCGCAGATATAAGCGGCAGAAATGAGTTTCCTATGAAGGGTGGCCGGGCTCACCCTCAAAGATGAGGTGAGAAGCTTGGCCATTTGGGAGGGGCTCATCGTAGAGCTGCTACTCCTCCACACTGAAAGAAACCAGTTGAGGTGGTTCAAATATCTGCTCAGGATGCCACCTAGGTGCCTCCTAGGTGATGTGTTCCTGGAATGTCCCACTGGGAAGACCCAGGACACAGTGGAGAGCTCACTTGGCTCACTTGGGAGTCCCTGGAAAAGGTGGCGGAGGTGGCTGCAGAGAGGGAGGTCTGGGCCTCTCTGCTTAGGCTGCTTCCCTGTGACCGGGACCCAGATAAGCAGCAGAAAATGATCGGCTGGCTGTTATTTGTTATTTTTTTCAGTGCCAAAATGTGCTACTTGTAGAATTTAAAAATTTTATACACAAAATTGTACTGTAACTGCTCATTGACTGGCCTTTACAAAATCCAAATCAGTCAGCACAATTATAGCAAACACAATCATTATACTATTGTTATTGTATGTACTGAACAGTATCATCCATGTATGCATTGTTCTGATCCTGAATGATCTGATGATTACTTGGCACAAAAGGATCATCATCATTATCCCTCTGCAGTAGACCACACAGCATTTTATCAAAGCATTCCCGAGCCATGATTGATATCCATGAAAAAAATTATCTTTATCAGTCTTTTTAATAACACAAAATGAGGAAAAGCCATCTACTTGCAGCTTTTACAGCTACCTATACACAAATGAAACATGACACACTTGTATATAATGCAGATTCCTAAAGAACCTATAAACCTGTCTGGGGTATGTTTATTAGCTTGAGGTAAAGAGGAGTACACACAAAGAAAATCAGGTGCAGTACACCAACTGAGTGCTGAGTTCTTTAACCAGGAAGGAGTGCAGAAATGTGCAGGTGGCTGCCAGCTTATATAAAAGAATAAAAGAGAAGCACACCACTGCGCTGAGCTCATAACAAACTAGAACTTAAATAAAAGGTCTCAGCGTGGAATTGAAGTGTGAGGAATGATAATTCTGCCTCTTAAGAGAACTAAATTTAGAGTTTTTACAGACCAGGAGGAGGCTTACAGGTGACAGGAAGGCTCAGGGCAATAAACAGCACATCATGATGTTTCTCTCTAACACTTACTTCCCAGTGCGCTGGAGCTCGGGGCCTCCATGCCCTCCATGCTCCTCAGACTCTCCAAGATCTGTTACTCCGTTAGGAACAGGGGGAATCTTCCGCTTTTCCTGTGTAGTTAAGATCACTGTCAGTAAATTGTCAGCAGACAGCAGCTGTTAATTCCAGTATACTTTTAAAGATGAAATGATTAATTTCTTATGCATGAATCTATCATATTCTGAGCTCATCAGCATAACATCTAATTGCGCAGTGGTGTGTCATTAATTCACCACAGGAGTCTAATGACGAGACCTGACACAACCTAAGTGCTTTTTTTTTTTTTTAATGACAAAAATTTCCCTCCAAGATGGCATCTCTCTTTTCAAAGTAACCTGGAATAACTAATGGAGGAAAATAACTAATGTTTTGGAGAGGATTGAGAACAGAACCCTGGGGAGTGGCATCAAAGCACAGAGCCCAATGCAGCAGAGATTAGAGCAGAACACAGATGTTTAAATATTTCTCAGCAGGCAGTCGGGCGCAGAAGGGACTCACAGACATATTTATTAAAATATATATATATATATTTACACACAGACTTAGATGCTGTGATTTATTTTGGTTGGGGTTTTTTCTAATATCAAAATAAATGCAAAAAAAAAAAAAAAAAGACATTTTTGCTCATTGTTTACCTGAGATGGCACATTTTTAGGAGGCTCTATTCTGATGGAGGGGTCCCACTCTCCTGGGGGTAACACTGTCACCTGATCCAGAAACTCGTCGATGCCTGCCACCAAGTCATTCCTGTCTTTGGCCTTGTAAGCAACATCATGGAAAATCTGTGGAGAGACACACAAAATGTTGAATGTCATTAAATTACAATTTGTAATTTAATGACATGTAAACATGCCAGCTTTACAGTCAGTAAATTATTATAATACATCACAGTAAAGCATTCAATTAATATCCATATATAATGCAGTTTCACAGCTATGCCTTCTGTTTTCATGCATCCCAAAGGACCGCTGCCAACAGAGAAGAAAAAAAAAAGAGGCAACATCTGGCTCAGATGATGCCAGCTAACATTAGCTCATAGCTACACTGTGGGAAATCTCTTGTTACGATTTTCATGTCATATTTTAGTGATCCCCAAAGGCTTTTTTGTTGATGTGTTTCTTTGCTGTTTTTTTTTTTTTTTTTTTTTACACAAGTCAAAGGTCAGGATCAGATATGGAAAAGCTACCCTGAAGTATACCAATGCCATATATAGGCACAGAAAGCAACTAATCCCACACTGATTTTTCCAGGTTTGGGATACAAATGTGAGTGACTGTAAATAAATGATTGAGTATAAAAACAAGAACCCACCCAAGGAGGGAGGAGAGAGAGAGAGGTGTGTGTGTGTGTGTGTGTGTGTGTGTGTGTGTGTGTGTGTGTGTGTGTGTGTGTGTGTGTTTACAGTTTCCAGTGGTAGAAAAGTACATTTACTCAGTCACTGTGAACAATTTTCAAATGCTTTGGTTATTTCCCTTTCCATTCAAACTACTTTAAACTTGCACTCAACAGTATTTTCAAGGAAATCATGCGTTGCCATACAACAACTTCATGAAGCATTTGGGGTGGGATAGCCATAATCCACAAGACTCAGGTGGGATGACAAATATTCAGCTCCTGTGTGAAACAATATTTTTGTTTAAACAAGTTTAAACAAGCTGATTTAAATAAAAACATCTTATTAAGATGAAAAGCAGCATTTTAAAATCAGTTACTGACATGAGTGTAAAGTATGGAGCCCCCAAAGGGTCACTGTGGGGATCCCCTCCCCCCTTCTGTGTTTACTGTACCTTCAATAAAGTGTTCATTTAATCTGATTCACAGAGAAAGTCTGAGCTGTGTTATGATACAGTACTATGTTCTGCTTAGTAAGCTGCTGCTGCTGATTGTACCCAGTGCATTCACAGGTGTGGCAGCTCTGGAGGAAGCATGCACCACTGCATTTAGAGAGATAATTAGAGGAGGTGGTTCACCAGCTCTTTGAGTGACCACTGCCGAGGCTGACTGAAGCTGTAATTAGGACTGCAAACACTGCTTTGGTTGTTTGTGTTCATTCTGGATGTGATGAATCAATGAGTGTAACACTCACCGCACACATTGGCTGAGCGAGTGCACAATGATGGTTTTGTTGCCCATGTGTTTCATCGAAGATGTTGTATTCCAAATATTCTGAACTCGGTGTTATTGCAGTCCAAGCAATAATCATATCCAACCACAGCTGGAGCAGCTCAGAGCCAGTAGTTTGATATCAAGCTACTCATTTTTTAAGTCTTTCTGTACTATCTGCGGTTTTTCTCTCCACCGATACTGTATTATAACTGAGCTGCATCAACATGCTGTTCATACCAATCAGCAGGGACAGAAAAGTTGTAATGATGGAGCACAAAATGTAGTGAAAGTTATGTTACAGTAAGGTTTGAGACATTGTTTTGAGACAGGCTTCCTCCCCCCCAGGCAATGGGATCACTTTGCAAACTGGTCGACTACTTGCAGTCTCTCACCAAATGCACCTACCAACTACATATTAAAAAAAAAAGAAAAAGTTGGGATGTTGTGTAAAATCTAAATACAAAGAGATTTACAAATCTCATAAACCCATATTTTATTCACAATAGAACCTAGAAAAATTTCAAAGGTTTAAACTGGGAAAATGTACAATTTTTAAAAAAAAATATTTGCTCATTTAGAATTTGATGTCCCATTCCTGCCTAATATAGGATTCTAGCTGTTCAACAGTCCTGAGTCATCTTTGTCATATTTTTCATTTCATGATGTGCCAAATGTTTTCATTTGATGAAAGGTGTGGGCTGCAGGCAAGGCAGTTTAGCACTCAGACTCTTGTACTGCAAAGCCATGCTGTTGTACCAGATGCAGTATGCAGTTTAGTGTCGTCCTGCTGAAATATGCAAGACCTTCCCAGAAAAAGACATTGGAGTAAATTATACATACATTTCAGGATTGATGATGCCTTTCCAGATGTGCAAGCTACCAATTCCATAAGCACTAACACACGCCTAAATCATCAGAAATGTACGCCTTGAACTGAGCACTAAGAACAAACCGGATGGTTTCATAGTCTACTCTTTAGTCTGGAGAACGCAGCATCCATGTTTTTGAATTTTGATTAGTCTGACCATAACAGTTTTCTACGGAGCCCCACAAGGGACACTGGGGAAAAAAGAAGAATGATTTACTCTTGCGAGATCCTGCAAAACTTTTGTAAACTAACTCGAGATCTTGAAAAAGTACTTTTTTGATCGCCAATGTCTCACTGTGCCTCTGTCCATTTTAAATGAGCTTTGGCAGAGTGGATGGCAGCATTTCTGAATCATGCTCACGCATGTCTTCTTTGCATGACAGAGCTTTAACCAGCATTTGTGGATGACACGGTGAATTGTGTTCATGGATAGTGATTTCTACAACAGAATCACACTTGCATTTAATGCAGTGCCACCTGAGGGCCTGAAAATCACAGGCATCAGCCTTGTCCTTTGCACTCAGAGTTCTCCATATTCTTGGAATCTTCTGAGGATATCTACTGTAGATGATGAGATATTTTCACATATCCAACATGAGCAATTTCAGAATAATAATGAGGAATATTATTCTGAAATTGTTCCACAATTTCAAGATGCGGTATTTTTTACCACCTGATGAACCTCTGCCCATCTTTACATCTGAGAAACTCTGCCTGTATAAGATGCTCTTTTTAGACCCAATCATGTTACCTAACCTGACCTAACCGGGTGCTCGTTAACCTAATTAGTTGTAAAATGTTCCTCCAGGGGATTCTTTTTAGTACCACTTATTTTTCAATCCTTTTGAGATGTGTTTAATGGTCCTCAGTTAGTTTCCCAGTGTTTTTGACTTTTTTAAAACTTTCTTGTTGTTTATTTATTTTATTGATTCTTGGGTTGTTTAATGTTTAAATCATTTTGTGTGTTTTCTCTTATTTTACTTAGTTTATTCCACGTTCCCCATCGCTTTACAGTCTCCTGTGTTTAGTTTATGTCTCTGTTTTCCCCAGTTAGTTATCACACCTTTTTTTACTTCAGAGGTTTGTGTTCTTTGTGCTTTGCTTTCAGTTTTGCTTCCTTTGTCTTGTCCCCTGTGATTTAGTTCAGCTGTGTGTAGCACCAACCGGTCACAGCAGATGATTGCCCCTCCCTGAGCCTGGTTCTGCTGGAGGGTTCTTCCTGTTAAAAGGGAGTTTTTCATCCCACTGTTGCCAAATGCTGCTCATAGAGGGTCGTTTTGACTGTTTTCTCTGTGATTACTGTAGGGTCTTTACCTTACAATAAAAAGAAACTTGAGGCGACTGTTTGCCATGATTTGGCACTATATAAATAAAATTGAATTGAACTGAACTGTGTGTTGTCTCCCCAGGTGTCTCCTCTTCCCCTAATCACCCTCTTGTGTATTTATTATCTCAGTCTCCTCTCATCCTTTGTCAGATGACCACAGAGTTTCCTAGTGTTATGTTTTAGTAGCTTTCAGTTCTGTTTTTGATTTTAGTGTCGGCCTTTGATTACCTGCCATCAGTCAAATAAAAGACTTGTTTTCACTTCGCTTTGCCTGCTTCAGCATGTTTACATTTGGGTCCTATTCACAACCAGCATTCTATAATAAGTTCTCATTAAAGAGAAAAACGTCTCAGTTTATCCAGTTGGTGTGTTTTCTGTGTTCGGTTGTGAATAAAATATGGGTTTATGAGATTTGCAAATCATTGCATTCTGTTTTTATTCACATTTTACACATCACAATATTTTTTTGAATTGGGGATACCCTAGTCATAAAGAGACTGCCATCCTATTCCTTCTCTAGTGTACTCAACCATTAAAATAGATACGTTTTTTATGTGTATAATGGTAAAAGTGTTGCTAGGAATATATTAGGAGCAGATGTTCTTCAATTAAAAATGAAACATTACATCAAAATATCAAAACATGACATATACAAGTAACTCTATTTACCTAGAATCCCTTCTTTCAGTTTATCTCACACTGGGAGCTTCAAGCAAAAACTTAAAATCACTGTAATAACAAATAAATCCTGAAAGCATGGCATTAAACGCGTTACTTCCTCCACATCCTTGCCTCACCTCATCAGTCATCAGTGTTGCAATAGACCGTCCAATTTCATGATACTGTGGACCTTTTCCCAGAGGACCGAGCAGGATGAAAAGAAACCTGCACGAGACAAAGAACAACAGGTTTTGTGTAAAAGTCAAAATCTTTTTTAATGAGAAATTCAGAGGTTTACCAGCTTGTCTGTCCAGACTTGGCACAGAATATGAGGAGAAGAAGACAGAGACAAGTCAAAAGCTTCGCCAACAGTTTGCTTATTACCTGGTGGTGATGGGAACTTCAGCCAGGCCATTAAGCAGTACAGCTGGAGCTAGGCGGACAAAGGCCACCACAGGGCGCTCCAGGAAATCTAGCTCCCCTACCAGCACATTGGATGCCTCAGCACCAGGTGGAATCTTCTTCATGAAGTGGAGGTCAATCTGTAAAAGAAGATGAAAAACAAGACCGCTTTATTTTTGGACAACAGTATAAATGTTTAATGGTTTGGATCTGTTTATTACTTTTAAAAACATGTAGTGATGTAGAGGTGTCTAAATGAGAATCAAGGATATTGGCAGAATCTGACTGACAAGACCAAAGAAAACAAGCTCTATCCCTGTTAAATTCCACTCAGTTTCCCAGGGTAAGAAGCTTGTGACGACCATTTCATATGTAACCCAAGCTTGGTTAAATATACAGCACTACTTATGTGTCCAGCTATCAGTGCCTGCAGATAAACAGCAGACTCAGCAGCAGGTCCGGCAGCTCACCTTGCTGAAGTCAACAGCGCTGTTTTCTCGGCTGACATCCTGTTTGACCTCATTGTTGGCTGGCTGGGACTGAGGTGAGACTGTTTGGCCTGTCAGGTAGAGCAAGAAACCAACATCAGTTTTCACAGGGGTTCATCCTATCCCAGTACCTCGTTCCCACACAAAGAGAAAGATTTCCAGTGAGTGACTACAGGGTACAGTTACATTCTCTGAAAAAGGGTTACAGCAGTGGGGCCTTTTGTTGTAGGTGCTGAGCCATTAATGAAGAAAATGTTTAGCCCTAGTGATAAAAGATATTGTACCCATTTTTCAGAGTGCACCTGGTGAGTCAAAGCTCAATATCTGTACTATAGTTAGATCATTTAACAAGCATTAATGGTGTAGCGGTAAACTGTAATCTTTCCAAGATGCGTATAAGGTGCAATCTTTAACTTTCAGTTCAGATTATGCAGCCAACCGGTGCTCATTTCCAGGATCTTATTTGTTTTGTTTTATTTTAGTCAAAAATTGCACCTTTTTTTTAAAGATTGCAGCATCTTCTTGTGATACAAACGCACCAGGTGCAACTGCTGGAGTAAATTAAAGCAGTTAAAGGCAAAGCTACAAATGTGGCTTGCTCAAAATGTCAGCTCGTTCAGTGAGTGTGTTATGGTACTGCTTTTAAAGGAACTCCAGCAATAATATGTCTGTCCGTTCAATACAAAGCTATAGCTACAAAAGAAACTGTAACTTCAATATGGAAACTAGTCTGGTTTTGGTCAATTGTCCATTGAAGTCCATTAATTAATGTGATTTATATTTATTTAATCTGTAATTGCCACAAACAATACAGATACATCTGTGACAAGGCAAGTTGTTTCACAGTCTCCAGTCTTTGTGATAATGAAAGCTAACTGCCTGTACGCTTCAGCCGTATATTTAACAGTCATAACAGTGATATTTCTATTCATAACTAAACCCATATGCTGAACTCCTCCTTAAAAGGAATCATTTTAGCATTACATTTATTCAAAAGTAGTGCCAGTCCTTTATTCAAACTGTTGCCAAGGAGTACAATCCCAAAATGTTAAAACATTTCTTTAAAAAAATTGATTCCCAAAAGCAGCAAAATAAAGACTAGTGAGTAGTTACCAGAGTTAGTAATTTTTTTAAAGTTTTTCTACAAGTTCTTATGGTTTCTACAAGAACTGACAAGAAGGGGAGAGTATTATAGATACGCTGCATTTTTTCTGCAGTTCAGTTAATTAAGTTTATGTTGAAAAGCACAAAAATACCTTTAACAACTTAAACTTTTGCATAAAAAATATAAAATTCTCTTTATACTACTTTATATTAATTTTAAGTCTCAAAAGTAGAACAGTCGGAGGAACATTTTGACAATGAGCATTTCGTAGGGCGAATGCTGCATTAATTGAAGACTGAAGAGCTTGACTATATGCCAGCCCCTTCTAACCAATCATGATGATACTCTCCCCTCCTTAACATGTTCCTTTTATGCTGCCACGACTATCTCTAGACTTTAGAATCGGCCTATAGGAGCTCTGGTTGCCTGTGCAGATTTCCTGATCTGTGTCTTCTTGTGAGATGGGGCAGTAGCCTTGTGCAACTGCCTGAAGGACACTAAGGCGTTTGGTCTTGGTTTCACCAAAGACAGTGTCTGGGTTCATGTGATCAAGACTCCTGCTGGAGCTCAAAGGTGAAGGAGGCGTGGACAAGCACGACACACAACAAACACAGTGCCAATAAGCGCTATAGCAAAGGGCCTTTCTGGGTGAAGTGATCTTCACTAGTGTTTTTTCAGGTGAACATTTAGGAGATTTTAAAGTTTGATAATAGAGGCCATTTACTGAGTAAGCGAATAGCACACATGCACACACGCATGCAAAATACAGCAGACAGGAAGAAGGACATACACAAACATGGAGAAACACAAACAAGAGGAGAAAATGAGATATCAAACAGCAGTAAAACAGCACGTCAGAGATGGATACATACTGGATCATCATGCAAAGGATAATAGCATTACACAGAAACATACTGTATATATTCACTTACAACATAAATGATCAACATGGGAATAGCTGAAAATTTTAGAGTACAGAAAAGCCTGCAGTCTTATCTACTGACAGGTGTATGTGTGGGTGTGTACATGTGCTGTGCTCACCATTCTTGTCCATGGAATGAGGCTCAGACTGCTTCTTGCCAATATCAGCAAAGGAGCGTACAATAGGGATGCGGTTGGCCAGTTTCTTGTGGTTTTGGTGATGGTGTTGCTTGAGAAGGGCCTCACGGATCCTTTTCCTGGCATCCTCACCTACAGGGCCAGATGCCTCATACTGATCCAGAACCATGTCTGTGGAAGAAAACACCAAAAAAGAGTACTGTGTTTAACACAATATTCAGTTACATTCACAAAGGCTGGTGTCCGGCCCTGTGTGGCAGCCAGCAATGCTAAGCTGATTATTCCAACAAAAAAAAAACGACCTGATTTAATCACACCAAACCAGGTTACATACTGATCTCTGTAGCAGCACCGTTTTTACCATGATCAGATAAAACATTTCCTTTGCTGACCTCAAAATCTAAAACACGGTTCCCTTGTTTATCCTAAAGCAGTTCAAATGACGCTCTGCATTGTACTTATGGGTGAACTTCGCTGACATGTTATGGTGCATGCTGACCTGGACTCCACCCCAGTAAAAATCTTTGAAATCAGGATTTTAAGAATTAAGAGTCACATAGTAATATATAAAGAGAGAAAATAATGCAAAAATAATACACAACAGTTCCAAATTAAAATGTATAAAATCCAATGGCAAACAGATTATTATTTGCTTTAGTTTGGAACTGAGAGCTGGATCAGTCAAAAAAAAAAAACTGCAGTGAGGGGCTGCCCTTACCATATTGCAACAGATACTGATATACTAAACTCTTACATTTATGCAAATAAGTGGCATATTTGAATATGGGTGAATGAGACATACATTTGACAGACATTTATTGTTGGTTTGGTTGAGTGGTTGGAGTGTAGCTGAGGTTGCTGGATAGACTCCAGCCCCCCTGCAATCTTGAATTGTATAAGTGGAAGATGGATGGATGGATGGATGTTTCATCCGTGGTGCTAAACCAAAATCATAACTCCAGCATCAAGTACCCAAATGTAACACAAACGCAAAACTTCAATATCTGACAAATCTCAATTACACCAATTTATTTTGCCCTGCCAACAAATATGCTAACATTTCATCCTTGCAGCCTTCAGTGCATAAAAAAAAACAAAAATCATCATTTATATACTGCAATCTGTCAGCTGATTGGTTTAAAAAAAAATCATGTGGTAATCATTTCCTAATGCCATCCCCATCATGCTAATGTAAGAATTACAAATCCTAAACCAGAGTAGTATGATTACAGATGAGTTTTATCAGAAATATTCTGTATTTTTATACATTCTTACATTCCCATGATGAGGTCTGGGGATAATGTGGGAACAATAATAAATAAGGCCAGGGAAAGAAATCAAACAGGCAGTTTATCTTAAATGTTAGTTTTTATTCATTAAATAAACAAAAACAAAAGGAAAAAGGGTCTCAACACAAAGAGATGGCAACACCACTATATCAGTAAAAAAACAAAGACGGGGAAAAAGTCCCAACACAAACTATTCTGCTCAAACAGGAGCAGTCAGTGCTCATGTACTGAGCCATGTGCATGTTCATCTTAGCCACTATGATGCCAGACAGGAGCTTCCATGTTGTGCTGAGACAGGATACTGGCCAGTAGTTGGCTGGGACCTGTCCCTTCTGGGGATAGTTGGGGATCTGTACTGCCTGGTCTTCAGTTAGCAATTCCAGCTGCATCCCATCCATTAGCAGCTGGTTCATTTGTGTTTCCAGGTGCTCATGGAGTGCAGTTAGCTTCTTTAGCCAGTAGGTATGAATCTGGTGCTGTCTAACCCTTCATATTTGAGACTCTATCTTGGATGTCTGCCACTGTGATAGTTACTGTATCCTGTTCATGGAGGTTGCTGTGATCTGCTATTCAATCCACTATTGAGCATTGTTGTTATGTGTTGCATCCTTCTCCCATATGCTCTTTCAGTATTCAGCCTCTCCAGCCACTGTGGAGGGGCTATTCTCATATTGTTCCCCTGTCACTAAGAACACACCTTTGATGGTTCAGTGGAGAACATCTGGTTTTTACTCCTGGCTTCTCTGTCATTGAAGAGGTATTCAAACAGTTAGCCAAGGCTTGGCAGTTTCTAAGGCCTCAGGTATGGACAGCTCATTGCACTGCTTAGCCACCCCTTTCTTCATCACACCTTTCTGCAGTTCTGATAGTGGGGTAATTTCACTTCCTGCTACTTTGATCTTGGCCACTAGTTTTCTTTTCTATGGAGGTTACTGCTCCTTGTGGCTGTTGTTCATCTTATAGCCAAACATTTCAAGGATCACTGTTGCTGCGGTGTAGATCAGCTGGTTGGTTTCAGTGATGGTTGCAGAATTGTCTGTAATGCTGCATTCACATCTTCTAGTAGACTTTCAGAGGGTACTTCACATAGTCTTGGTCATGCAGTAGTACCCTTCACCATGGAGGGTCAAGGTTTTCAGCTTAGTCATGATATTCTCGTTCAGGTAAGGTCACATGCAGTGTACCAGTTCTTGGGGCTTGGTACCCAATCTTGGCTTGTGGGGATGATGACATCTCCCCCCAGCCTGACATCCTGGCTCCCCCTTGCTGTAGCATTTGTGGTATACCTCATCTAGTTGCAATAGCAGTACTTTCTTTCAGATATTTGAACACTGAGCAACTAGTTTTTTTGTTTGTTTTTTTTATGTTAGTCTAGACGTTGGATTTAGAAGAATCCATAGGTCCCACATCCTCTTCATTCCAACAGTAGTAGCAACTGTTCCCTATTCTTGTGTCCACTTATGCCATGTTCCAGTAGCCCACTTGTTATCACTGCCCTGGTTCCTGACACGAACCTTGTTAATCCGAGTGACGTCCAAGCCGGTATGGCTTCAATTATATATCTGTTGCTTATATTCCATGGTAGGCTTGGGTAGCATAGGAAGCCTAGCCTGGGAACCCTTACTGGATGCATACCCTTGCCAGGATTTAAATCCATGACCTAGTTTTCAAATGACACATCAAGCAAGACATTTTGACCACTGACTGATGAAGTGGATAATACTGATTATCTCTCCATCATGCTACCTGTTAGTGGGTGGGATATACCTGTATTAGGGTGCAAATTAACATTTTGTCCTCAAAGCTGATGTGTTAGAAGCAGGAAAATGGCCAAGTGTAAGGATTTCAGCAAGTTTGACAAGGGACAAATTGTGATGGCTAGACAACTGGGTCAGAGCATCTCCAAAACTGCAGCTCTTGTGGGGTGTTGCAGTGGTCAGTATCTATCAAAAGTGGCTCAAGGAAGGAACAGTGATGAACTAGCGATCACGTGGATGGCCACGGGGAACACCTGGCACCAGTACGCACTATGGGAAGAAGGCAATCCAGCAGAGGCAGTGTGATGTTTTGGGCAATGTTCTGTTGGGAAACCTTGGGTCCTGCCATCCATGTGGATGTTACTTTGACACATACCACCTACCTAAGCATTGTTGCCAACCACATACACCCTTTCATGGAAATGGTATTCCCTGATGGCAGTGGGCTCTTTCAGCAGGCTAATGTGCCCTGCCACAAAACAAAAATGGTTCAGGAATACTTTGAGAAGCACAACAACGAGTTTGAAGCATTGACTTGGCCTCCAAATTCCCCAGATTTCCAACTTAAGGGACTTAAAGAATCTGTTGCTCACATTTCACCCTATGTCAGCTGTGATAATCTCCAGACCCCCCCAGCTCACCCCCCATGCGTGAATGAACACATTTATGGATATACATTCACACATATCAATGGACAAGTGTGTGTTTTGTTTTGGTTTTTAATTTACTTTGAGTATGTAGATGTTGAACGGAGACAACTGAGAATTTCATGTTTGGTGTCAGTCAGGTGGCATACACTATTTTAAAAAGTCATTCATCCCCAAATGTCTACCTGCAATCTCTTCTAGGGAGTTGGCCCTCATGTCCAGCATCACAGTGCCATTCATGATGCAGCTGCGGAGCTCAAAAAGACTGTGTAGAGACAGAGTGGCTACATAGGGTTTACTCCACCGCTCTCCACCATCCTCAACGTCTTCCTCAAATTTAAGCCACCTGCAAACAAAAGAAGATACAAAAAAACATAGGCTATTGTAGCGATTACTTGAATTGAATTTTTTAGCCCATGCGGCTGTCTGCAGAGGTGTACCTGGCTGTCTCCTTCCATTCAGCATCCTCACCCTCCCTGAGGCAGATTTCGTCCAGCTCAGTGAACAGGGCATGGGGGATGTGTTCCTCATCGCCATCCTCAGTCCCCAACAGAAACTGCACCCTCTGAGCTGGTGTGTCTGCTGCAGCAAATTTGATAGGTGGAGGACAGGTACAGAAAGAAAAAGAAAAGGGAAGGAAATTAACAGCTTGCGTTAAGAATTTGTGGTCCATTGGTGGGCATGGATTAGGGGCATATCACACAGCTTCTGAAAAAATGTGAATCTACACTATTATTTTAAACCAACAGCTTAAAAACAGATGGAATTCACTTCGGCCCATCTCCGAAACCTACTGTGCGATGGGGATTCTCGTCCGTCCTCAGCAGTGGAATCCCTCTCCTTGGACCTCTTCCTGTGTCTGTGTCCATGGTGACGGTGTCGTCGGTGCGACCTCCTGCCCAGAGGAACGTGAACCCCAATGTAGAGAGTGCGGTGACCTAGAGAAAAGATGGAGGACATGCACTAGAGCGTGAGGCTGTCATTTGGTATTCATCTTAAAGCAAAAAAGAAAAGTTTCACTGTGCCATCAATCTTCATATTTTTATTGACCTAATTGGTGAGTCACACACCAGTGACTCATACTCATGAATACTGTCCAGGTGGGATGTGGCAGGACTGAGAAATAGCTTAGTTAAAACCCAAAATGTCACAAGGGTTTGATTCTTAAAGCCAAACTATTTTTTCATTCAATCTTCTTTTTTTCATTGTCAAGTATTCTGCAAATGCCTGTGTGATTTGTTTTTTATTTATTATTTATGTAAAATCTTTATCATCTTGACTAATTACAGAATCAAAATGAAAAATAAAACAACAAAGGTAATACAACATACAGCAGTTACAGGGAAATTTACCTGCAAGGAAATACCAAATACAAAGGTAAAAAAAATTCTGCAGCTGGCAGATGATGTGCATCGAAGATGATATGAAATGAAACAATGAAAAAGCAACTGAAAACAAAACCAATCCCTGATGCATTCTTGCTGATTGCACTCACAGTGAGCAAAAGAGAAAGAAAGGTTATGCAAAGCACCAATGTGATATTGTGCATCATTAAAAACCTGTTTCAGTCAGTGTGTACTCATTTCAGTGTTGGTGCCTCGAGGACTGTGATTAGGCCACCCTAAAATATGTAGCTTTTGTCTTTGAAATATATATTTTTAGCTTCAGTCTAGGCTTATGTAGGAGTTGCAGTAAGTCATACTGTAAGATGCAGATGTAGAATGTAGAAAAATTGGTCATGCATAACAGTTGATGGATTACCCTGTAACATTGTGAGTCATTGTGCAGCCAGTGTTGCACACATGATTCATCCCACTGCTATAACAAAAAGACTTTCCTTTCAGGATGTGGCACCAAAAGGCAATTTCCATAATAGGTTCTGTGAGTTCTTTGACAAACAGTGAATGAGTGATGGAAACAACTGGGGGCCATTGTGTAACCTGTCATTATTCTGTAATTACCTAATCTAACACTGTTACCGTTTTGTTAGACTACATCCTGTATAGTCTAAACCTGGCAGAAACATTGACTTTTCATCTATATTGCTATATTCCTCAGGTACATACCTCCTGTGGAGACAGAGCTGAATATCATTAGCATGGAAATAGTGAGAAAAATCATCCATGCAGATGAATGGACCAAAGGAGCTGATGTATGATGAGAACATGGGACCAAGGACCAATCCTTGTGGTACGCCAGTGATAGGAAAACATCTTTTATCCACCTCATTTGCAGTCATTTGTGGAAGTTGTTGTGAACTTCATGGAGAACTTCAGATTATTCTTTTAACTAAACCTGTCTGCAGGTTAACAGGTTGCTACAGGATAGCAACTGAATGAATACATTGGCTAAATATGGTATTCCACATCATATTAGGCTGTTTCCACTTACTGTCCTTTCTTTCCTGAATGGAAGAAAATCACATCCAGTTTAAAGTGTAGCAGATGGTGTTTTTACGTGTAATTTGTTTCCCCCAAAATCTACAAGAACAGGGAATGCATATTTACATATTTTTAACTCTCACAAATGCTGGTTTAGCAAAAAAAAGAAAAAAAAAAAAAAGGTTATCATAGCTTGTAGCTTGTACAGAAATTTAAAACAAGAACGATCCAGTAATATGATGAAATGAATACCACAGTCTGTTGAACCACAAAAACATTATTTAATGAACTGCTACCTGCTGTGATTGAATAAAGACCTTTGATCATCTTTGCATTTGTTGAAATGCAAAGAATCTTTTTGTAATTAGTTGCTTTCATTTCAAAAACAGAACAGATAATGAAAGTGAGGCTGTGAAAGGATACTGTACAATGCAGCACAAAGGCCTTTTTATAATATCCATGTGCACGTACGTGCACATCCACAGGGTCAGTGAGAAGATAATCCGAGTTGACTTTCTCCTCTTTTATTGCGATCGTGCTGCCCGACCGCTGCTTCCTTCCTTCAGTGGCCAGACACAGACAATACTACTGGACATTCTGTCCTCTTTATCTGCCTTCACTACCATACGAGGCGCCACAGCGTCCAGCATAATGTGACACCAAATGGATCTGTACCCCAGGAAATTTGATGCTAGGGAGCCACAAAGTGCAGTGCGTCAGAGGAAAATTACTTTCATCTTCAATTCTTTCTTTCTCTTACCACACAGAAAGCACAAAGGAAGATTGCAAATGGTAATTTTTACTGCTTTTATCAACCCATCAAAAGTAGCAGCACTTCAATCGGTATGACTTTTGTACAAACTTACAGGCCTATTTTACTGACCAAATACTTCTCGCTGGCATTTTGAAACTACAAGCAAATCAAGGACCTAATTTCCTGTGGGCGATGAGGAGCATGACCTTCTCACTTTGCTAAAATCCAAACCTCTGATTTGATCAACATTGTGGCCTTACAGAATTTAAGCATTTTGAATGATCAGCTGGCCTTTTTTATCCTTCTCATTTTTACACTCGGGCTGTGAGGTTCCTGGCTGTGAAAGCACCTTTTGAGGAAGTCTGGAGACTCATTTTACAGACCACTATAAAAAAAAATTATTTAGGTTGTTTCATTCACAGATAATTTAGAGCTTATTTTATACTAAGCATACTTTATTGTTTCCAAAGTAGAAGATATTAAGATATATTATTTTCTCTGTTCTATTCTACAAGCTGGATTAAAATTATTATACTGTGAATTAAAAATATATTTAAAAATTGTTCATTAGTATATTTGCAAAGTACAGCTGAAGTGTGAATATACATCAAACACTTTTTTTAAAGGCCCTCTGTAGTAATAATAACGTTCATAACATAACTTGTTCATTCAGGGTTTAATTGACTGAGTATCACATAAAATTCCCAATGATTACCTTAAATTGTTTTCACTTGCTTGGATACATGCCTAATCTCATCACAGTGTACTAATCAGATTTAAGCAATGAACAGACAAAAGATGAATCATCACTGCGCTGCTAAGCACAGTGACATCAGAGCGTTTCAGGGCAGACACCCTCCACCGATAGGAACCCAGAGAAGAGGTTCAATGAGGCCTCAGAGCACACAGTGAGAAAACTAAGACAGGTCGAAATAGATTTGCAGTTTGGAGTATATCTTCTCTGTCAGAGCACATGTTGTAGATGCAAACTGCTCTCAGCATTGAATAAATTATGTATGTCAGAAGCAGAAGAATGACTGTGTATATGCAGCAAATTTCACATATGAGCAGACAAGACCAAGGTAGCTGAGGAACACATAAGGGGAGAGCAGCAAGAAAGCTTTAGAGTTTATGAACAAGACTCACAAGTGAAGGACTTTACAAAAATAGCTCTTGTCCTCCAGGCCTAAACTACTGCTGATGTCATAGGATGTTTTTTTTTTTAATTTCCTTTTCTTCTGTTGACGTCTCAATGGCTCAGTCAGTCCCAGTCTGAATTCATTCAGTTGTGTGGCATGCTGAGTTTTAGTGCTCAACATCCTAGTGTAGTCACGTAGGTTTTTCTGTACTCGGGTTTCTCATATTCCATGTGTTATTTGGAGTTATTTTCCAAAAAGAAATGCGGCTGATTTAATTGAGCACCTTTAGTTCAGCTCATCTTGCCAGGCTTAGATCATCTCAGATCATCTTAGATCATCTTGCTAATGATGCACACTACTCAGTGTTTAAAAAAACTTCTACCCATCTGTGGGTCATAGGTAAAGGTATAACAATAGTAAGGGAGAGTTTCTCCAGGCAAGATTTACAGCGCTGGAGCATATTTGGATACCATATTGATCTCAAGAAGCAGGTTTAGCACGTTAGTGTGTATAATTCTCTCCACCATGTATTTAATTTGAAATAATAAAGATATTAAATTTAAAATATATATATGAAAAAAATGGTATGACCAAAACTGGTGAGTTACAAGCTCACTGATCATGATTTGGGGGTTTGGCAGAATAACAGTGCTTTCACTGTTATTAACAATGGTCTTTGTATTACCATATAGGGCTATTTAATACTATAAAGTAGATGACTTTTTAGCCATATCATATTATGTTCCAAATCCTCTTGAACTAAAGGTTTAGGTTTGTCATGGACTACTGATCTTTATGTATTTTTAAGACATTTTCTTAATTATCAATATTTCTCTATGTATTTATTAAAGCCTTTTTTCAAAAAAATTAACAGAGCTAATCCATTCGTACAGAAAGGAAGCCCTTTTGCAACCGTTTGAACTTTGCTGTCTATTCAGGATGCTGTTTGGTGCAGAAACTGCATCTCTGTCTCTTTTATGGCATCTGAAACGCTGATGCAAGCAAATGTGTAGAAAAAAGCGCTCATGCTCTTTGATGCTGCAGCACTCACATCAAAATCCAACACCTGTTTGTAATGATTTAGACAGGTGGGCACACATTATATTGGGGCTTTCTGGTATCACTAGGCTCTGTTATGATTAATACTGCTATGTTACACAAATCTTCTGTTATAGGGTTTACATATTACATCAATATTGAGCTCAGGGCATGGATTTTTAAAATAAATGAGCATTTATATAATGCGTACATGAAAATGAAAGATGCTACTAAGCAGCTTTGTGGGAAATAGTTTTCAACAGTTTTTGGGTCACTGGGGAATAAACAGAATATTTTGGCCTCTGCTGCATCACTGAGGGAGATTACCTTCTAGTTCTTCCTTCTCAAAGTTGGTGGTGAGCATGGAACGCGTGCCGCCGCGGTCCACCACTGCCTCCTCATCAGTTCTCTGCAGGAGACACATACACGAACAGACACCAGATGATTACTCAGCATGTGAAACATAAGAACCAGCACTTTGTGTGTAGCACAAACATGTTAATGTTATCTTCCCACAGATTCACAGGTTTACATAGCACTTGCTTCCCTGTCACTTATTCATCTAGGGTGCTTTTCTCTCCGTATTTCCCCTAAATGCAAGAAATTCTTGCATAAGAGCATCCCCCTCTGTCTGCCTCCCCTCCTTTCACCCTAGTGGGAGGATGTGTCTTGAAATAAATTCACACACACACAGAGAAACTCAGCATCAAGGCTAACTTCCAGTCATTGTTACCATGGCAACAACAGGCAGCCAATTGCACTTTGAAAGAGCCACAGTCATCTACTTAGTGCCAGATTACACCATTTTTCAGTCACACCTTTAACAAGATTGTAAGCATTAAATCATGCAAATGCTCACCCACCCACACCTCTGGCAAGACCAGTTTCTTGGGAAGTGGAGCAAGTGCACTCACTCAGTGTGTACTGTAGAGTGGAAGAAACAAGGCCTGGTGATAATGGACACAGAGTAGTGCTTTTCTGGTAACACCCCGCTATAAATAGCTCTGACCTTGACAAATAAAAAACAGACTGCACAGTGCTCACTGTGCTTTTAATATTCACTAGAAACACCGGCTCGTTAACATGATGTTTTTAACAGATGCTCTCGAGACAAGAAAGAGGAGACAGCTTCCTGTGGATGATCTTGCCGAACACCAGGACCTCCTGGCTAACAGCAGAACAGAAAGTGGTCACGGTGACACCCCCCCCCCAATCACCTTCTCACTTTAGCTTCTACCTCTGACTCCTCATCTCTCCATTCTTCTTTGTGTTGGCAGTCCTCTTTCCTTGCTCATGTGTTTTTTTCTAGATGTCCTCTATGAACATGCAGGTCATCTGAATATGCAGCACCTCTACATTAGAGGTTCATTAGTATCAGCAAACAGTTTTGGTTCTCTTTACACAATATTATTAAGACAACTGAACGCAGTATTTAACAAATCTGATATATGACTGCATATTAAGCTACCCAGCAATACATACAGTGGTTATAATTAGCTCCATCATTGCAGTCGCAGGATCACTGACATTGTGAAACATCAGCAATGCTGCCTGTATGACTTTTGGTATGTTAGAGTCCTCCATAACTCCAGAATATCTCATCACTGTGTTGACTGTTATATGGTGAGAACATTGCTGCAGAATGTGATGCAGGAAGGCACTTTTTACATACTTCTGTTTAAGGTTGAGGGAAGAACGTTTAATGAGTTAGATAACCTTGCTTCTGAAAAAAAACCCCATGAATATCGATATATGTGTGTGTGTGCGTGTGTGTGTGAGAGAGAGAGAACTATTACTGAATGCAAGGCTAAAAATAACACCATGAAAATTCCCCAGTAAATCATTTAGATCAAGACAGTTATTTATTGCCATTAGGAGTCTGAAAATTCACATTTATATGTGCAAAGGAGGAATAATTATTACCAGTCGATTTTAGATATATTATAACCTCCTAATTAAGAAAATCTGTCAGCAGCCTGTCAGCTGCCTTGTTTTTAGGAACAAAATGTTCTATGCTTCACATTATGAATAATGTATAAAAAATAAATGCATAAAAACAATAATCCAAATGTAGTTATGAAGCACGGTAAGAAATATCGAAAATCCACCTCTTTTAATCCAAACAGCAAGAGGGCTGGGTGCTTACTGGCAACGACCTCACTGTGAGGACACGTGGTAAGCTTAACCGATTTGATTTTATGACTGTTTCAACTTTACTTTGCATTTGGGAGGCAATTTAGCATCAAAGGCAGCCTTAAATATATGTACATATATTAATCTACAAGCTGCCACATCATTAGTGACATGAAGTTCACTGTGACCTGTAAAGCGGCACAATGTCACAATGTTCTGATGCAATAAATAATTAAATATGGAACAGAGAAATCTCAAGTTAAAAGCTGTTTGTCGCAGTATTATGAAAATGTGCTAAATATAGTGTCAAAACAAGCAGAGTTGATAACCTCTGTCCTTCCAAAGCACCCACCTGACCTAAAGGTGAATGAGCAGTTAAAAGAATGGAGAGATGGTATTCCAAACACATCATGGCCAAAATGAACATCAGCACAGTCAAAGTGTCATGAAATTGGGATTTACAGAAGTAAAAGTTGAACAGGTTTATTGCAGGCACGAGTGATAAACAGGGAGCAGGTTATCCAAAAACAGGGTTTCTTCCAAGCTTAGTTTTCTCCACAAGTTTCCTTTCGTCCTTGAAAGGGTTTCCACAGAGACAGAAGTGTCTCTGCAGAGGAAAGACTGGTAAGTTCAAACACACAGAACAGATTTCACTAAGATCATCACTATTTCAAAAGTTGGTGGATTTGCTGATACGTACAGTTTTTGATTATGGACAAAGAGTCCTCAATATACTTCCTACGTTGGCAATTTGTTAGAGGATTTTGTCCTGTCAGTCAAAGAGGTGGCAAAGGGCTTGATTGTGCTTGTTGAGAAAAGCTTCTTGGCTGGAGAGACACTTCCAAAGAGGATCCGTATCCACTGCATCTATTTTGATGCTCAGATCATTCTGTCATGAAACTAGGACAGATCTTGACACAAGCATGGGACACAGAAATAAAAACTGAAAAGGTTCATTGCAGGCACAATTTATAAACAGATCACTAGCATTGTTTGGTGCTGTCTTCCAGGACGAGGGGGGCAGGCAGATTATCCAAAACCTTAATTTTTCTCTACAGGTTTCCTTTCCTCCTTGAATCTCACTCCAAAGGTTTATACAAAGACGGAGGTTTCTATGCAAAGGAAAGACACGTAAGTCCAAAGACAAAGACAATCACCATTTCAAAACTGGCAAAGACTGAGGGGAATCGAACCCAGCAGGTAATTAGCAAACAGCAAATAGGTAGGTAATCAAACAACCTCCAGGTATTTGGGCAGGGAAGGCAGAGAACAAGGAAAGGCTCTGACTCTGGAGCACACATGTAGAGTTAAACACACACACCCACACACAGAGACGAGAGCAAAAGAATGAAGAACAGATAAGAGACAGCAGGTAGGGGCAGGTGTACGAGGGAACCATGACACAAAATGAATCAGTGGTAAAGGTGGGTGGACACTGAAACAAAAAAAAAACAAGCTATAATTTGTCTGTCAATAGAAGTGAGTTGATTACAAATTCTAAAGGTAAAAGATGCTCATCACATATTGATTTTGTTTCTTTATTACACTTCGCATGATATTAAAAAACTATCAGTGGCATGATTGGTACAAAGGTTTGGACACACTCACTCATTTATATTTGTAAAATACAATTATTTATCAACATGCAGCCTTTAGTCAGACAGAACTCACTGTTTTTTACTAAAAGTACTGTGCAAAACTACCTTCTTTATATTTTTGCTTTAATGGAGCAGACTTTCTTTTCATTTAAAGACTATTTATTGATTATTCATTTAAAGACCATTCTTGTCATTTTAGACCATTACAGTGGGCTTGAGCAACAGTTCTCCAGGCTTTCTGGAGGTCTGTTAAAGTTTTTATTTTGACACTGGCTGCTTCTTCAGTTCTGTTCTTGTACCTAATCATTTTCAGAGAATTGTTTTGTTTGTTTGTTTGTTAAGCCACTTAACGCTGACCTATGACTCATTCAAGCATAAAGATACAAACCATTGCTGCGCCTACACATAACAGCCAACTTAGCAAATAATCTATTTTAAATTGTATCTTTTAGCTGTTGCAACAGCCTGTTGTAAAAACTCATAATTTGGTCCAATTTATTTAGTTGATAACACAGTTTGACTGGCATGAAATGGTATTTTTGCAGCAACAAGGTGATTCCCAAAGAGCTAATAAGCCAAAAACCTAGCATGTATTAGCATGGTGTGTGGTGTGTGCTTAAAAGCTTTGAGGAAACTGGACAAGTGGAAGATAAATGACAAAATGGAAGGCCTACAGCATCTACAGCAGATGAGCATCTATCAGTATCTGAAAGTCCTGTACTTAAGAAATAGAATCCAGCAAAGAGAGAGCGATACAACAGTGAGTGTCTATAATCATCTGCAAAACCCAGTGGAGGCTCTGTCATGCTGTGGGCCTACATTTCAACCAGTGGTGTGAGGGACCTTCTCAAAAGTGATGGAATTATGAGCACAGTAAAATTCCATCCGATTTTGAACCACCATGTAACACCATCTGTTTTGTAGCAGCTTCATTTTTCAGCATGGCGGTGATCCCAAGCACACTACCAATACAGTAAAAGCATAGCTGGATAGAAAAACACACAGTGGAACACTATCAGTCATGGACTGACCACCCCGGACCTCAATGTTATTGAAGCAGCGTGGATCATCTCGACAGAGAATGGAACAAAAGGCAGCCAACATCCAAAGAAGAGCTTTGGAGTAGCCTACAAGAATGGATGGTAAATGGTCTGATACTTAGAGCACTTTTCTATCTTAACTGAGCATTCAAGGCTTTTTTTTTTTATACTACAAGTCCCATTCACCCAATCACACACACATTCATACAAGTGCTTTTTTCTACACCTAAGCACCTTATCTAACTCACACTCCAATGGACGCATTGGGGGCAACTTGGGGTTCAGTATACTGCCCAAGGATACTCCGACAGTCAGACTGGGGATCAAACTACAAACTCCGACTGGCAGAAGGCCCATTCTACCCCCTGACACACAAGCATGGAAAACTATTTCTGAAATCTACTTAAAGTAACTAAAAGAAAGTTCCACTAAGGCTACAGTCACACTAGAGCCACCACTAACCAAAATTATTGCAACCTTGCAATCTCCCTGCCTTTGAAATGGTTTCTCTGAAAACAGGACCAGATCTGAGACTATTTGCAGTCAGTTGCTGTCTTCAAACATCAAGAATGTGATAAAATCTAGATTAAACATCAAGGCAGAGTCAGTCTACAATCTGTTTTTTAATTGAAGTGGATCAAGTTGGCACTTACACATAATCTGTTTGCAATAATATTGCAATTAATTGTGATAAATCTCAAATGCTACCATTTGTTACAACTCCATTTCTATTGTATAGTGCTTAGACGTATAGTGCTGTATGAGAGCCAGGGGTGGACTTGCCACGATAGACTCCACATATCAGATGGGACTCTCAGCCACAGACTGGGCCAGATCTAAATGGGGTAAATTTATAATTTATAAATTTATAAACAAACAGACACAGCTAGATCATGCTGGCCTGCCTTTTCTCTCTTTATCCTCCTGTGTCTTTATGTGTGTGTGTTTTACTCTCCTGGCCAGTCTCAGAGATGGTCCTCTCCATGTCTCACCACCTTCCTGACAAGACACACCTGGAAGATGTTTGCTGATTAACTCACCTGCGCTTCATACAGCCATCACCAGCTGCTACTTTAGGCCTCAGCTGCTGCCAGATTGTGAAGTGTTCTGGCTCCTAGTGTCATTTTTTGATCTGTTCCTGCCGCATCCGTCTTGTTCTCTGTGCACACTGCTCCTGTGTTTGGAACCCTCTGAATTTATGAAGGACTCTGTCTAATGTGTGTGTGCTTGTGGACCTACCTGTGAATTGTGCCTCTGGTCTCTCAGCCTGCTCCTCCCAGCTCAGTCATTAACTGCCTGTTTTTACTGTGTTTCTCAACTTCTGTAAATAAACCTGTTAAACCTTATTCCCTGTGTCCAGCGAGTGAGTTCTGGACCTACTTGTGTTCATGACACTGTGGCAGTGCATATTAATTCAACTAACTGTAACCTGCTGTAATATTCAGATATTAATCTAACACACTAGCACAGTTAAGTTCGGTTCAGTTCTGCTCAATCTAATTACAATCTCTTGATAATCCATCTGTGTTTATAAATTAGATGGCGATTAATTGCAGACCTTCATCACTCTGAGAGTGATTGCAGTCCATCCAAGACCAAGACAGGTTGCCATGTGACCATAAGTGGTCATCCAGAGATTGAGGGTGCTGCATGCTCAACCTCTGGGCAACCAGCTGGTCACCGGAACGCCTTAAACTCCGGAACAGCAAAAAATTCAATGTGATTGCTTGACAACCTCTGTTCTTTACTGGTCACACCAAGGCAGCCATTCTGCTTTTTACTCTAGTGTGTGCCTCAGTAATACTAGAGTAAAAATAGGATATATATATATATATATATATATATATATATATATATATATATATATATATATATATATATAATTACTACAATGGCAGATGCTCTTCTGCAAACATAGGCCAAACTTTATGTCATAGCCACAAAATAAGAAAAATAGTAACAAAGTGGTTCATACTCGACATGGATGTCTGAACTTGCAAAATGGAGCACTGATTGCTCAACAATCTCTCACCCACACAAGGAGCATGTGGACAGATGCTGAGGTCTGCCACTGTGGGCTAACTGTATGTATAGACATTAACAGAGCAACACTGACATGCACACAGGCCCAAATGAGGATTCATCATCACGCCCCTGTAGGCTGCCTTCCCCAGATTTCCCCTGGCAGATGGTAAATGATAATCTGACATTTTTTTAGTGTCTTCATTTTGTCACTACTCATGCCTATGCATTCCAATTCGCTCAGAATCAACTCTTTCTCTCACACACGCCATGTACTGCACTTCATCTAGTGTGAGCGCAATTACACACACAGATGTCCACTCAAGACAAAGTGTGTGTATGTTGAGGAGCTTAAAAGTACAGAAAAACTAATAAACTAACCTATTTCCTGTCCTTTTCCCCTTGGCAGTGGTGGCAGAAATGATGTGAGTGTTTGTTACAGGTCTGGAGTCATGTTTTGGCAATAGAATAGAATAGAATAGAATAGAATGCCTTTGTTGTCATTATACAGAATGTACAATGAGATTGGAGGGACCTAAAAGATGGACCTAAAGAGCAGAGCCAGGCAACAGCTGGCAAATTTAAAGTGTTTATTATTAAAAAGTGGATGGTTTACTGATAGATAGTAGCTGGCTGGGAGATTCAGCAGCACTACAGGTTTGCACACAGAACCTCTTCATTGCTATATTTTTTTTGCTATACTTTCTCATTTTCCACACGTAATATTAAATGATAACTTTTGGCTTTATCTAAGCTTCGTGGCTCTTCAGGTCTGTCCCAAACAAAGCTTTACTCTGTTTAATATAACAGATGAGCCAGAATCTCTTGCCTGCAGGTCCCTGCTTCTATTTATAGACACCGGTATTTCTGGCGTATGTTACTGACCCCAGACCAGCACACAGAGCTGCATCCCAGCTCACCAATCTGGGTTGAGATTAATCTGCCAGCGGGATAAAGCCTTGTCTTTGACCATGGGATCAGTGATTGAGGGCCCTGCACTGTGGATAAAATTAAAGCTGCTGGGTCTCGGTTGATGCACTGGTCAGTGATGGAGACTTCAGGAGGAACGGGGAGAGCTCACATGACCAACACTGTAGGGGATGGAGGAAGGGTAGATATGGTATGATGAAAAGAGACACCTAAATTTAACCTGAAGAGATATTATAGCTAAACTTTGTAGCATTTAATTTTTTTTTAATTTTTCCTTTTACAGGTTATTAATTTGTTTCTGTGTAGTTTTATACACACTAATTATATATGCTGCAAATAGCATGATATGGCACACATGCATAAAGTGGGATAGGATGGGAAGAAACAGCATGGATGAATGAGCAACACACAGGAGAAGAGGCCTGGACACAAAGAGAGCACAAGGGGGTGTTTTAATGTCACACAGTGTGAAGTCTTCGTGTGTGTGTGCATAGTGCAATGATAATAAGCCAAGCATCACAACTTTCAGGAGGAAGGTTTGACATTGGACTTCAACTGTTTTGATTCAATCAAATGATTCAAGTACATTCTATCAATGCGTAGGAGAAAATTTCCCTCACAAGCATAGATATCCAAAAATGTTCTCATTTGGTTATGTTTGCACTTCAGTTTCTCGTGTTGTGATTTATTTATCTTTCTGTTAGTCTTGTCCTAGACTGTCTATGCTTTACTACAATATCTAGATATCTATGCTATGCCTTGAATATACATTCACAATAAATGCTCCATTAAGAAATGAAGAGTTTCTGTATTACATGTATTAAAAGGCTGGGGCTTTGAATTTGAAAGAAAAATTGAAGTGTTCATTTTGTGTTATAGTGCCTCAAGTGGGCAACTAGGACAAGGTCAGGGTCTGCAACAGCAAAGCATTAATGCTACAATCACACTAGGGAAAACAGTAACAAAACAGAGACCCATAGCAAATTATTGCAGCTGTGTGAAATTAACTTGTGATCTTGTTGCAATCTGTGATAAATCAACAAAAATATCAGTTCTGTTGTCGACCTTTGTAGATCTGTTACTGTCGCCATACAAAGAAATTCACACTAAACACAAATTACATGCTTACATTTAGAGTCCAGCCAGAACCTCATAGATCTGAAACAGAAATTCAGAAGTTCCTCCGCAAATGGTGACTTAGTTGATGTGGGATGGCAACTTAACTGCAATATGACATAGGCGCTCTGCAACCTTGCTTTTATATAGGTATATAGTTGGAAAGTAGTTCAGTCGAGTCCCCTACTGCAAGGAGACTCATTACAGACAAGTTGCACTACAGTGCAGACTAACTCAGACTGATTGTAACATGTTGGCTATCTGTCTGTTTTAGATGGATAAACCTCCACCAATCTATCTGAAATTGATTGCAGTCAGTACAAGCTGCAAAGTAATTGTTTGGATAGAGGTTGCCTCCAACCAGGCGAGATGATCTGTGCAATTGCAATCAAAGTGGTTGCCCAGAAAATGCACATTAAAACTCGACCAGTTGGTTGTTGCTACTATTTACAATTATTATCTGGCAGCAAAACAAATTCTACGTAATCACCCACCAACCACCAACTTTTCCTGTATGTTCTGGAACAGGAAAGTATAAATAAGAGTGACTCCTTCACAAGAATCGAAACCGCCATTTTTGAAACCCGCCAATGAGGGAAATGGCTACACACTAACCAACACTATGGTCCAACGATGAGGTGCTTTTGTAGCTGACAGAATCCAGAGGGAGCTAAACAGAGCAACCATTTGTCTTTGTATCGCATACAAATGACGTCACAAGCCTTGCTATAAAGACCCCACACATATTGAGGTGGTACGCAATTGTAATAGAAAATGTAATAGAAAATATTTGCTTAATGTGCATGCTGAAGAACAAATCCTGATCATAAATGATGCCAAGATTCCTCAGTGTTACTGGAGGTCTGCGTCATTCAGGCCCCAGCAGATGGCCTCATGACACTGATCCTTTTCCATTGAAATATGGTGAGCATCAACACGCTGCTGAAAATAAACAACTAAAGTAAACAACTCCAAAACTGCTCAGGGCCCTATTCCAGGAAAAAAAATGCTCAAAAAACTGAATTGAAAAATAAATTAACTCTGAGATCGGCAGCTCTGAGTTTCCTGTTCCAGGACATTTGACCAGATTTAGCTCATCATCTCCAAGTATGTTCACCTTGAGTTAAGGATGTGCATGAGCTACAATACAGTATTCACCATGGCAACAGGTAAATGGAGCAGAGAATCTATTTTAATCTAGTGGACCGAGGAATATGAACACATATCGGTGCATTCATATTCCAACCATGATATTGAACATAAAAACAGGAGGGAGGAAAAGAGTGATTTGAATAAAGCTTGGGCCATTTTTAATTTTTGTCTGCTGTTAAATTTTCATTAGATGAAGCTGCAATCCCAATCTTACATTTGATGTTCAAATCAAATTATTCAGGTGTAACTTGACAGGGACAAAATGTTGGTGATAGAAACTGAAGATAAAAATCTGGAGAAAAAGTATGCAAAGTTTACTGATGGACCTGTGATACATATATATTTTTTTTATTTAAATAAAAAACTGTTTTGCTACAGTTAGTTGCGACATTCTTTGAATAATTATTCAGTAAAAATCTAATGTACTTATGGAATATAGCAACCTCACAGCACTTTTTTGTAATAATTTCATTCATTCAACCATTACTGGACAAAAATGCTTAATGAGATCTGCAGAGAAACTCTGCTTTAATGGTCTCTAGTTTAAATATTTCTAATCTCAGCTTTCACTGAGAGATAATGGCTCTCTTTCAGTCATAGCAGAGATATTTTATTAAGTTACTATTAATGGTCAGAGTTCAGTAATAGTAGTTTGACAAATTTTGTTTTTGAACAGTCTGGCTTTATGGATGAATAAAGCTGGGTATCATCTACATAGCAATGAAAATCTATGCAGTGTTTTCTTTTAATATTGCCTAATGGAAGCATGTGTAGTGTAAAAAAGTACTGGTCCCAGCACAGAACCCTATGGAACTCCATGACTAACTTTTTTGTGTGTAGACTCCCCATTTACATGAACAAACTGGAATCTGTTAGATAGATATTGATTCAAACCATTGCAGTATGTTCTACTCTATGCAGTAAAATATTGTGGTTAACCGGCTTCATCCAGAGGAGAGCTGCTTTATGACAAACTATTCCACCATGTAAACCTGAAATCTGTCACAGATGACCTGTACATTGTGCAGAAGAACACATTTCCTGCCAGATCCTGACTCCTCCACATACTGAAGTTGGAGATAGCGACGTTTATGAACAAGAGGTGGTGCAACCCTGAACACACTGCTAAGGATCAAGACTGCGCTAAGGACATTGAGCTGGCTACTCCATACTTCTCAACTCCCCCTGTCACCAATCGCACTACCGCACACCCACCGTGACCACTCTATTCCACAGCTCACTCCTTAACTGCTGATCAGGTCAGGAAAGAGATAAAGAAGATCAAGAACAGAAAAGTAACAGGCCTGCTCAGGAACTGTGCAGGTCAGCTCTGTGGAGTGGTCATGCATATGTTTAATCTGAACCTCAGTCTGGTGGTCCCTGTCCTGTGGAAGATTCCCTGTATGGTTCCAGTGCCAAAGACTGTTACCACATTTCCACTGACAAGGTGATGGTGCTCGTGTCAGTGCTGGTGAACCCCTTAAGAACAAGCATGTGTTTCCACTGCTTTGCAAGCTGATTCTTTACTTTGTGGGTGTGGGCGGTTTCTCGTCCGGAAATGGAAGCCAAAGGGCACAAACATGGCAGAACACGCTCCCCTTTTGCAAACTTTATTTCTTGTGCTGAGAATAAATTTTTCTGTCCAAAAAATCTACTTCAACATCTGTGTGTGGCACAGAGGGATAGTCACAGACAGCGATTACAAAGCAAGACGACAGGTACGCGCTTTTAATTCCTTTTATCTGATATGAAATACTAAGCAGCAAGTTCAGCCTTAGGGCCAAACCCAATTCACAGCCGTAAAAAGAGCATTACTTTTCTCATGTAATACACACCTTGCAGTGAAATGGCAGTGGAAAACTTGACGTCAAGATGGCAGAGCTCACTTGCATCACACGTTCCTTGGTTCCAGACCAGCTAGTTTATGGTGCTGGAATGGAAGCGATTTTTTTGCTCGAGCACCGAGTAAGTTCACGGTGGAAAAAGTGTTGAACGGTTCAAGCACATGGCACTGGCACTGTGTCAGTGGAAAAGGGCAATGTGTGACCCCAGGAGCCTAACCATCTCAGACATGCGATTTTAACTTCCTATTTGTTGGAGACCCTGGAGATGATCATCCTCAGCCACCTCTGACCTCTAACCCTGAAAAAATGAAAGGAAATAATTCAACAGACTGAAGAGGGCCAGCTCTGTCCTGGTCAGTCCCCTAGACTCCATGGAGGAGGTGGACAAGAGGAGGATATTAGCCAAGCTAATGTCTATTATGGACAAAACCTCTGACCTTCTGCATGAGACTGTGGAGGCCCTGAGCAGCTTTTTCAGCAGTAGGCTGTTACAGCAGCTTCTTAAACCTGATAGCAGACTGTATAATATGCACTCATGAGAAATGTCTGCTAAAAAATAAATAAATACACTTAGATGTAGAAAAAAGTGCTTGTACTGTATGACCAGGTGAATGAGGCGTGCTGTTTGCTCGAGTTGAAAAAGCACTATATAAGATTCTGTCCATTTACCATTTGCACATAGCACAAATTACTCTTACATTTTATTGATTCTTTTTTCTTTTTCTTTTTCTTTGCAGTTTTTCACTCAGCTGCTACTCTGCTCGACTCAATTCTATGCAATTTTTAGGGTTTTTCATTAGCTGGTGTCTGGTACCAGCTTCTCTTTTTGTACCTACTCAGGCTGGGTTCCAAGTAAGCTGAGTCAAACTAAAAATGTGATGTCAGCAGTCTGCGTGGCACTGATTGGACGTCATTAGATGAGTCACAAGAATCAAACCTGCCATTTTTGAAACCCGCCAATGAGGGTAATGGCTACACACTAACCAACACCGTGGTCCAACAACGAGGTGCAGATGGTTTTGTGCTTGATAGCTGACAGAATCCAAAGGGAGTTAGCCAGAGCGACCATTTGTCTTTGCATCGCATATAGTGACATCACAAGACGTCACTGGCTGCCTTGCTATATGACCCCACCCTTATTGAGGTGGTACTCAATTGTAATAGAAAATGATAAAACCAAATAGTCAAACTTAGTAGCTATCAGTAGAAAAGAGGCATTAGACACTTCTGATCTTTAAGTCCCACTAATTGTAGCAAGTTGACAGACACTGCAATTTTGTACATCACAGATCTGACAGAAGAAAAATATACAATCTGAAATATACAATCTTATTGTGGAACTTTTTTATTTTTAATAATTTGACTAAAATTCTTAAACCTTTCAAATCTATTGGCTCTTTAAAAAGGACACCTAGATTGCCTGCATGCATTTTGTATTGTGGCACCCCTGAAGTCAAAGAAAATCTCTATACATATTTAATGAGGTCATCTGCAATAATATGTCCTTGCGCCAGATTTGCTAATGCTCTGCACATCAGCAAAACCTGCTTTTGGCATTAAAAAGCTGCTGTGGGATTTAATGAAGATGCTCAGTGCCAGTTTTGTAACTGATTAGCATATTTTGGTGGCTGGCCTTATTGTATATAGTGATATTGCCAAAAGTATTCACTCACCCATCCAAATCACAGGTGTATAAAACCAAGCACCTCGGCATGCAGACTGCTTCTACAAACATTTGTGAAAGAATGGGTCGCCCTCAGGAGGTCAGTGATTTCCAGCGTGGTACTGTGATAGGAGCAACCTGTGCAACAAGTCCAGTTATGAAATTTCCTCACTACTCAATATTCCATAGTCAACTATTAGTCATATCATAACAAAGTCGAAGCAATTGTGAACGACAGCAACATACAAGACATTTTGGAAAATTTCATGCTCCCAACTTTGCCAACCTCACACTCACATCCACACCTATGGGTTATTTACAGTAACCAATTAACCTAACCCCACTAACTGCATGTCTGCATGTCATGACTGTGGGAGGAAACTGGAGTACCCGGAAAAAATCCACGCAAACACAGGGAGAACATGCAAACTCCACACAGAAAGATCCTTGCCAAGGTGGATTTGAATCCAGACCTTCTTGTTTTGAGGCAGCAGTGCTAACCACCGTGCTCTCCACTGGATAAATCCAGCACTCCATGGGACTCAGTCCTCAGGTCTGCAATCAGTCCCCACCATTTTCTTAGTTCACCCTTATAAAAAAAAAAAGCCTCCTCTATTTATCCCTCCCTCCCTCATTTCAGCCCATTTGTCAACCAATCAGCATTTGGTAGACATCATCCGCTTCCAGGGACATGCAGTTGGGATTTTGGAGGACTACACGGGAGCACGTTTGAAGTGGGTGAAAAAGCCCCTCCACTCCATGTATATGCAGACACCCTTGAGGGACCATAAATTATGCTTCAAGCTGCATCCACACTTTAAGTGATTCACTTGTTGCACATTACAAGCAACTACGGTGTTCAGGTCGGGACTGTTATCAAACATGAAACATGATTGGCTATAAAAAGAGCATCTCAGAGAGGCAGAGTTTCTCTGAAGTAAAGATGGGCAGAGGTTCACTAGTTCTGTGAAAAACTGTATCTACAAATTGTGTAACAATTTCAGAATAATGTCCCTCAGTGTAAAATTGTGAAGACTTTGAATATCATCATCTACAGCACATAATATCAGAAGATTCTGTGAATCTAGAGAAATCCCTGTACACAAGAGACAAGGCTGAAAATCAATATTTGATACCTGTGATCTCTTTGGACCCTCAGGCGGCACTGCATTAAAAACAAGCATGATCCAACCATGGAAATCACTGCATGGACTCAGGATCACTTCCAGAAATTACTGCATGTGAACACAGACCACCATGCCATCCACAAATAGGTCAAAGTTTTATCATGCAAAGAAAGCTATATGTGAACAAATGCCACTGCCTTCTCCTGGCTAAAGGTCATTTAAAATGGACTTTGAAGCAACTATGGGTGAAAGGTCATTTAAAATGGACTGAGGAAATCTGAAAAACTATTGTGGTCACAGGAGTTGAAATTTGTGTCCACGTTTTCATTGCTACTATTCATTGCTATTTCATTCCATTGATACTCAGCTTTACCTATCCATGAAGCCAGATGACACACATCAATTAGTTAAACTGCAGGAATGTCTTAAAGATATTAAGGCCTGGATGACCTCTAATTTCCTGCTTCTAAATTCACATAAAACTGAAATTCTTGTTCTCGGCCCCACAAATCTTAGAAACATGGTGTCTAACCAGATACTTACTCTGGATGGCATTACTTTGGCCTCCAGTAACACTGTGAGAAATCTTGGAGTCATTTTTGACCAGGATATGTCCTTCAATGCACATATTAAACAAATATGTAGGACCGCTTTTTTGCATTTGCGCAATATTTCTAAAATTAGAAACATCCTTTCTCAGAGTGATGCTGAAAAGCTAATTCATGCATTTATTACTTCTAGGCTGGACTATTGTAATTCATTATTTTCAGGCTGTCCTAAAAGCTCCCTGAAAAGCCTTCAGCTGATCCAAAATGCTGCAGCTAGAGTCCTGACAGGGACTAGAAAGAGAGAGCAGATTTCTCCCATATTGGCTTCTCTTCATTGGCTCCCTGTTAAATCTAGAATAGAATTTAAAATTCTTCTCCTCACATACAAGGTCTTGAATAATCAGGCCCCATCTTATCTCAAAGACCTCATAGTACCATATCACCCCAACAGAGCACTTCGCTCTCAGACTGCTGGCTTACTTGTGGTTCCTAGGATACTTAAGAGTAGAATGGGAGGCAGAGCCTTCAGCTTTCAGGCACCTCTTCTGTGGAACCAGCTCCCAGCTTGGATTCGGGAGACAGACACCCTCTCTATTTTTAAGATTGGGCTTAAAACTTTCCTTTATGATCAAGCTTATAGTTAGGGCTGGATCAGGTGACCCTGAACCATCCCTTAGTTATGCTGCTATAGGCCTAGGCTGCTGGGGGGGTTCCCACAATAGACTGTTTCTTTTCATTCACGTTATTTACTTTGTTTGTACTTCACTCTGCATTTAATCATTAATTGATATTAATCTCTGGCTCTCTTCCACAGCATGTCTTTTCTCTCCCCTCAGCCCAACCGGTCGCGGCAGATGACTGCCCCTCCCTGAGCCTGGTTCTGCTGGAGGTTTCTTCCTGTTAAAAGGGAGTTTTTCCTTTCCACTGTCGCCAAGTGCTGCTCATAGGGGGTCGTTTTGACTGTTGGGTTTTCTCTGTATTATTGTAGGGTCTTTACCCACAATACAAAGCACCTTGAGGCGACTGTTTGTTGAGATTTGGCGCTATATAAATAAAATTGAATTGAATTGCAAAGAAAACAAAATTTGCATCTGCAGTTTCATCCATGTTTACTGTATCCTCCAGAGAAAGGAGAAGAGGGACCTTTCAACTTGTTATTAGCGCTCAGTTCAAAAGCCTTTATCTCTGATGGTATGGAGTGTATCAGTGCCTATGGAATTGAAAGCTTTCACATCCCAATATCAACTCTAAAAAGTGTATGTACGGGTTTCAGAGCAACAGATGCTCCCTTCTTTTTCAGGAAGGTCTTGTATATTTCAGCAAAACAATGCTGAACTGCAGACTGCATCTATTACAACATAGCTTTGTAGTAGAAGAGCCTGGGTGCTGAACAGAACTGCCTGCAGTCCAGACCTTTCACCACCATGATGGGACACCACGAAATAAATAATACAACAAAAGAAAACAGAAAACCAAAATTTAACAAATTTCTAACTCTGGCAAAATACTTTTGCATCAGGGACAAATAAATCTATCTACATGTCCTGCAAAACAAACCCTTGAATAAGCAGCCTGACTTGCTTAAAAATTTAGTAATGAAACCAGAAAATGTGTAAAAATCAGGTGTTGGAGAGCACTCCTACATACATGAAAAACACCTGTAAAGCCAAGTAATCATGCAGCATGCAGGACAATAACCTGAATAAAGAATGTTTGTAACATTTTATTGAGGACCATGGCCTACCAAGGAGACACACAAAAGAATACAGCTGGTGTACTAAAATCACTCACCAGGTTACCACAGTGTTCTCCTCTAAAGGACACATCTCTGTACTGGATCTGAAGCCACATAGATGTTTCTTCTTCACGATGTACTATTTGCATTAACCAACCACTAAGTTAGAACATGCCTACACTGATCTCACCTGCAAATTATATTATATGATACGGGGGGACTGAAGCCATTACAAGATGATCAAACACCTCATTTCAATTTAATTCAATTCAATTACATTTTATTTAACCCCAGTTCATAATGACAGTCATCTCAGTGCTTTATATTGCAAAGTAATGATCCTAAACTATTGGCGATTGAACCCTAATGATGTCCTGATTCCCTAAGAGCAACTCTTTGGTTACAGTAGGGAGAAAGAACTTCTTTTTAACAGGAAAAAACCAGAATTAGGTTTTAGGTATTGGTAGCCATCTGCTGCCAATGTTTTTGGACATGAGAAAAGTAATGACACACAAAAAAAGGAAACAAACACAATCAATTCAGTTTTATTTATATAGTGCCAATTCACAACAACAGTCACCTCAAGGTGCTTTATATTGTAAGCTAAAGAAAACCACAATAATCACATGACCCCCTATGAGCAAGCACTTAGTGACAGTGGGGTGGAAAAACTCCCTTTTACCAGAAAGAAACCTTCAGCAGAACCAGGCTCAGGGAGGGGCAGTCATCTGTCACAACTGATTGGGGGTGAGGGGAAAGATGAGAGAGCAGAAACAGGACAAAAGGCAAACAGGTGTACAAACACAGAGTGAAGAAAAAACACTGCCCCCAACAGCATAACCCTGTTGCAGCAACTAAGGGAGGGTTCAGGGTCACATGATACAGTCCTAACTATAAGCTTTATCAAAAAGGAAAGTTTGAAGCCTAATCTTAAAATTAGACAGTGTCTATCTACCGAATCCAAACTTGGATCCGGTTCCATAGTAGAGGGGCCTGATAGCTGAAGGCTCTGCCTCCTGTTCTACTTTTTAAAAGTCTAGCAACCACAAGTAAGCCTGCAGTCTGACAGTGAAGAGCTCTGTTAGAACAGTAAGCTACTATGAGGTCTTTAAGATGAGGTGGGGCCTGATTATTCAAGACCTTGTATGTGAGGAGAAGAATTTTAAATTAAATTCTGAATTTAACAGAAACAGTGAAGAGAAGCTATGGTCTCTTACCAGTCCCTGTCAGTACTTTCACTGTAGCAATCTGGATCAACTGACAGTTTTTCAGGGAGCTTTTAGAGTGACCTGATGATAAAGAATTACAATACTCCAACCTAGAAGTAATAAATGCATGAAATATCTTTTCAGCATCACTCTGAGACAGGATGCTTCTAGTTTTAGTGATACTGCACAGATAAATGAAAGCAGTCGTACATTTTTGTTTAATATGCTCACTGAAGAACATCTCCAGATCAAAAATGACTCCAAGCTTCCTCACTGTGGAGGCCAAGCAAATGCCATCTAAAGTACCTGGTTAGATATTACATAAGATTTTTTAGGACAGAGTACAATAACCTTAGTTTTATCTGAATTTAGAAGTAGCAAATTAGAAGTTATCCATGCCTTTATGTCTTTAGTTAAACTACAGGCATGCCTTAATTTAGTTGATTTATATCATGTGGCTTCATGGATGAATAAAGCCGGGTATCATCTACATAGCAATGAAAATGTATGCAGTGTTTTCTAATATTGCCTAAGGGAAGCATGTATAGTGTAAACAGAACTGGTCCAGCACAGAATCCTGTGGAACTCCATGACTAACTTTTGTGTGTGAAGATTCCCCAAACTGGAATCTATCAGTTAGATATGATTCAAACCACTGCAGTGCAGTACCTTTTAATACCTACGTGTTCTAATCTCTGTAGTAAAATATTGGAGTCCGCAGTATCAAATGTTGCACTGAGGTCTAGCAGGACAAACACAGCAATGAGTCCACTGTCAGAGCACATAAGATCAATTGTAACCTTCACTACTGCTGTTTCTGTGCTATGATGCTCTCTAAATCTTGACAGAAACTCTTCAAATAAACCATTTCTTTCCAAATGTTCAGTTAACTGTTTTACAACCACTCTTTTAAGAATTTTTTAAATAAAAGGAGTAATGGTATAATTGCTGCCACCTTAAAAGCCTGTGGTACGTAGCATGTTGATAAAGATAGATCAATCATATTTTAAGCTGAAGCATTAATTATGGTGAAACAACATCTTTGAGCAGTCTTGTAGAAATGGGGTCTAAAAGATACATCAGTGTTTTAAAGGAAGAAAGTTAATAGGAGAGAGTCTAAAAATTATTAAAATTGCTGTACTTAATGACACATTTGTGAGACAGCTGTGAATAAAAAAAATGTTTCTCTAATGGTTAAAATTTTGTTTATGAAGAAGTTCAGAAACTCATTGCTAGCTCGACAGAGCTCTGACTCTGTAACCTCTGTAGCCTGGCTGCAGAAACCTGGGGTTGTTCCTGTTTCCCTCAGTCCATGAGGAATAGGATGATGAGTAACAAACTATTTTTCCTTCTAAATGAGTGCAGCATCATTTCCTCTCCAACTTGTGAATTATCTGTTTTAGTGTGTGCGTTTTGTGAGTTTTACCAAATTAAAAAAATGTGCCTTTCACATTCACCTACCAAGTGATACCAACTGCAACTTCAGTTTCAATCTTGTATAAGACATCTTGTGCTTGTGCATCTTTGATGTGAACCAGTTTAAAAATAACCCAGCCAACACTAAAACATGACCTTGAACTCAAAGGATGCTGTGGGGGGAGAATGCTTCCCCACATCTTACTGTCACAGCTGAACATCTCCTCTAACCTGTTGGGTGTAACTCGTTCCAAAGTAATGCATTACTGTAATCACATTAGATTTTTTATTTTTAGTAACACAGTAATGTAACACATTATTGGACTAAATTCAGTAATCACAATACAGTTAGAATGATGTCATTACTTGCATTTCAAAGGTTCTTCAAGTATCTGGATGACAGGTGGATCAACATCATCTCTTTGCAGGCATCTGCACAGACAGCTAACACAAAGCTAGTAACTAACCCAGAGTGATGTTAAAGCAGAGCGGATGCTGAAGCCAGCATGAGCAGGTTTGTAGCATTGAAACTTCTATTTCTACCTGTGCATGTTTCTAAAGTAGCATCACTGTGGCAATTGTTTGAAGTCTCTTTGGGCTGCTTTTTGGCTTCGCTTTTTGTTGTCAGTTTTGCGTTCATATGTAACACTAAAAGAAGAATCATATGTGTCCTCATTAGGTTAGGGACTTGTATCAGTGTGTGGGATTGTAACCTCAGGTATATATTGTTAGCTGGTAATTATGTGACAATACATTTCAGGCCATGTTACGGAGTAATGTGAAAGTAACAAATATCGACCATCCTGTCACAGCTATAAACACACAAAATGCGAATGGAAGCAGCTTTGGTGACAGTCTGATTGAGATGGACTTTGTCAACAGTGTCATTTGTGTGATTGCAGGGAAATGATGGAGAGCACGTTAGAAACCACCAAAGTCATATAAAGGACCAATTCATATATTCTGCAAATGAAGTTCAATTAAGTTAACTGCCATTAAATTCTGACAATTTGTCAAAGTCACTGACACCACTGACACAAGCACAAGGTCATCTTTGACATGACCACACATTTTAATTATATTAAATGCATAGACAAACACACTTACTTTAAACAGCAATAAAGTCTGCTAAACTAGTGACAAGAGCCTGCAGAGGTGTAACTCCAAAGACTGTCAAACAGGAGACTGCAGTCCCTGTCCCATGTGTGAGCATAATTTTGCTTTGTTTGGTTAGGATTAGGTAACAAAACTACTTGGTAAGGCTTAGGTAAAGAGTTGGCTTGGTTTCTCATATGCCTGCTCACAATGCATAGCTCTTTATATGAAAAATTATGCTAATGTGTTCCCAGGGCGTTCAAATATGAACACCAAGGGTAGTGAGACGGGAGCGCAACCCTGCTAGAAATGGTACTTCTCCGAGTAAATCTGAAGTAATCTAAAGAAATCTCAAGAGTTTTCCATTAGAGGCAATTTTGCCTGGAATTCAAGTATGACCCTTTGAAGGTATGCTAGTTTTTTCTTCTCTCCCATATTGTATTCTATCCTGTCTCCCTCTCTGCTTTTTCTTTTCTCTTTCCCCTGCAGCCAGTGGGCTGGCCCTCCCTGAGGCTGGTTCTGCCAGTTTTTTTTTGTTTATTTCTCCCTACCATCACAAAATGCTTGGGAATCATCTGATTGTTGGGTCTTTACCTTGAACATTAAGAGTAGCAGCTGTAGAAAGGCTACATTAATATAGTAAGACCATTTACTTTTAGCAAGCTAGGATTAGTTATGCTGTTTAGCAGTTTATGCAATATAATATTTTTATGACCATCCAATTGCCCAACTTGGTCCCATCTCTACCTCTACCGCCTTTGTTGGGGCCTTGATATGCTACCACTCATCTAGTAGTTCAGATAACTTTAATATGAATCAATGCTATATTGTGATTATAATTACTTTATACAGGAATATTGACTTTACTTCAATCAGAAAACCTGAACTTGTGTTAAATGAAATTGGTTTCCCTACACAAAAAACTACAAAAACACATTTTTCTTTTTCATATGGAGAACTTAAGCTGGGGTGTGAATCTTGAAATTGAGCCAGTTTTCCTTGAAACCCCTTTTAAAAGAAAAGTGAGGTGTGAAAACTATGGAAAAACATTTCCAGGAAAACGGGCTTCTCATTTCACCACATTCATCTCTTTTAAAGCACATTATTCAAAAGGGAGAGAGGAAAGATGAAATGCTTTCAATATTCACAATACAACACTGGCTGCATTTGAAATTAAACAGTATGCTCAATCAAAATGAAAATAAAACTTGAAATCTTTTCATCCTCAATGGTAAACTGTACAAATGAAGTTTGTACAGTATGCAAAGCAGGAATGAAAACACAGGGTGCAATGGGAACAAAATCACCAAATGCAACACTAGCAGATGAGCAATGACATTATCTTTGTGGGTATAACTAATTAGAAAACAACAGGGAGGATGTCTTCAAATGTCGGTGCCAGATATGTCTGAGGGCTTATATTCCACTTTCTTGGCCAGGATAAATCAGAGAGCTATTGATTCTCACGAGCTCATTTCCAGGAATCTGTGTACATTATCACATCGCTCTCTGGGAAAAAAGTATGTGACCTCATTTCTGCATTCTTCAGGGATCTCTACTGAGGCGTTCACAACAGTAGAGATGATCTATGTTTACGTTAATGTACCTTGAAATCTAGGACAAAAGAATACTAAAAATCATATTAGATGATGTAGACTGTATTCATGCTCTACAGCCAGCCCAGAAAGCAAAGCAGACTTTCCACATGTTAGGAGCTAGAGTGATTGTATAGCTTGTAGCTAGCCAAGAGGAGAGATGGATTATCAGTGTCTGCGGAAGCACAGCGATTGGCCAACAGCTTCTGTTGTCATGGTTTTCATCCCTACAGATGGCCATGGTTACTGTGGCAATGGCAGCAGGCTCAGCATCAGCAGCAGTATTACATGGAAGACTATGATAAGAACACTTGGAACATTCCTCACTTACAACTTCTTTTTGGAAACAGGGGTTCCAGAGATTCGAACACTGCCACAGGTGAAGGTTGGACTTTTAAAACCTGTTTGGATTTGGACTAGCAGGTAGGAAAGCATTCTGCATGCCCTAAATACATGTACAGGCACACAGGCGCGCGCACACACACACACACACACAGAGGAGCAACTCTATATATGTGACAAAGTGCTCCAGCTGAAACGAATCCAGCATTCCTGGCTTTTGTTCACCCATTTCTCTATCAGAGATTACCAGGGTCAGTACAGCAGGTTTAAGCTTCTGTCTTTCCCCAGAATGGCAGCCCCATCTGTCAGCCTCCTCAGGACCTTTCGCATGCACATTAGAACAACCGGTCCTTTCTGCACCACAGCAGCAAAACCTCCCATAGCCTATTAACTATACATGCATTAACATCATGCAGTAAAAAAAATAACAAGCTTAGTCCAGCTAATCAAATCAAAAGTCAACTAATTCAGTGAGAGCTAACTGTTTGAATTACACCATCAAAGTAATGCTCATCTTCTAACAGTCTAAAGAAATTCAGGAACAATATCAGAGAAGCCTACCTGATAAATAAATCCCTTATTGAGGTCCACTGAGAGCATGGTGCACGTCCTGAAATGTTGGGGCAGGATGCCCGCTAACTCCCCTTGTGCTTGCGGCAATAGTAAGATAAGAGGCTAAGGCTAAGGGCCTGAGCCCCACTCAGCTCAGGGTGACTGTGATTGATGTAAAAAGACTCAGAGAGACTAGCAGAGAAAGACGGCTAGTCTGTCTGTGCATCTCAGTCAAACCCTCGCCTCTCTCCTCAGCCACTCTCCTCAGCTGCTTTTCCCATGCTTTAATAAGGCAGCAACCTTACTCCAAAAAGCCCAGCGAACACAACATAAAATCAAAAGCAGGGAGCTCGACACTGCTCTGGCTCTGCCTGTGCCTCTCCCCCTGCCTCCAACGCTTTTCATCCAGGGTAGCATCAAATGTTTCTGACAAGCGTCCATCCGCCAATCCCCCCAGAGAGATTAGCGCTCTGACATCACCAGTGCTGTGCTGTGCAGAGTTCTACTGCTGAGCTTCCAAGCTCTGTTGCTCTGTTACCTAAGAAAAGTCTTAGGTCGTAGGGAGTCAAACAACACCATCCTCAGTTCGAAGCCTCTCACAGCTATAGGTCAAAACACACCTCTAGCAGAGGAAGCAAGAAGCAGGGTGTAGTGTTGCAGTACTGTACGCAGGACCTACCTGAGGCAAAGAAGCTGCTCTCTGGCTGTAGTGCATTGTCAGCAAAACTGGTCAAGACATGGTGTGCAAGAAACAGATCCCGAGGAACAAGCAGATATTTCGACTGCACTGCCTGAGACAGCTGTGAAATTACATGCTGCCTTTGTGGCTCGTGTCAGCTGATATTTCTGAAAGGTTTCATTAACAGAAATGGCACTTATCATTGAAACATTTATAAGTGAACATCAGACAGCCATTTTATAATTACAGTACCCAATCTAATTTTCTATCAGCCTGCCTCTCCTCATCTAACCATCTGTCTCTCATCTTCTCCAACCAGCTCTGTATCCTCTTCCTCTACCTACCTCCATGCCCTCTTCACCGTCCTCTCCACTGACACTGCTATAATTAACCGTGGAAAGGAGCACAGCCAGTCTGGGCTGCTAGCTGTAGTGGGGAGGCTTCCTCCCTGCCTGCCAGTTTTGCACAGTTGGATCACCAAGTCAAACGGAGATTTCACACTGATCCAGGAACACCATGCTCAAAAGAACAAACCCGGGCAACTCCAGCAAACTTCCTCCATCTGTTCTCACTGATCTTAAACAAATCTCTCGATAAAGCAACAGATCAATATGGCCATAAAAATAGTGCCTCCTGATTAAAAGCTGACTAATATGTATCTGCTTTATAATTTGTCAGTCAATCTTGGTCAATCACAGATACAGTCGTGCTTAAAGAAAAGTACACCTTCTATCAATTCTAAGCTTTTATTTATCCGGAGATAATAAAAAAAAAAATCTTCTGGTCTTTAACAGGTCTTAAAATTTGGTAAATATAACCTCAGATGAACAACAACACATGATGTATTACACCATCTGGTTTTTTTTATTTTATTTAACAAAAACTAAGGTAAAATACAGAAGCGGTGTGTGAAAATTTCAGTACTCACCATGATTCAAAAGCTTGTAGAACCACCTTTAGCGGCAATAACTTGAAGCAATCATTTTCAGTCTCTCATATTTTGGCCCACTCCTCTTTACAACTTTCACTGAGGTGCAGGGGTTAGTCTAGGCTCACCTCTCTTAAGATCCCACCACAGCACTTTAACTGAGTTAAGATCTGGACCTTGGCCAGTGCAACACTTTGACTCTTTTCCTTTTTAGACAAATTCATTCACTGGTCTTTACCCATGTGGTAGATTTGCTGGTGTGCTTGGGATCATTGTCCTATTGAATGACCCAATTTCAGCCAAGTATTAGCTGTTGAATAGATGGCCTCACATTAAATAATCAGCCCTCCACCACTGTGCTTGACAGTTTGTATGAGGTGTTTGTGTTGATATGCTGTGTTTGGTTTTCTCAAAATGTGGCCCTGTGCATTATGGCCAAACAGCTCCACTTTGGTCTTGTCTGTCCAAAGGACATTGTTTGGACAGAAGTCTTCTGGGTTGTTCAGATGCAACTTTGCAAACCTAAGCTGCTCCCATGTTCTTCTTAGAGAGCACACACTTTACTTTCTGATGTTATAGAGGTGATATTAAATATTTTTATGTATTCACAATATTTAGTAATGCCAAACTAAATAATACCTTTGGTTATCGTCACCCAACTGAAAAGTCATTTGCTGGTGGAGGCAAGCAGAGAGAGCTTGTTGAGATGAAACGCATTTTCTGACTGGTCGATTCTAGCCAATCGTGTCGCGCATGAGAAAAACACCTAAGCGTGGCAGACCCACCTCTCACACCCCGAGAAGAGCAAAAGCTATATCGGTTCATTTTGCACAAACTGAAAAAAATTGTTTCAATTACCATAAAATAAAATCATAAATAATATTTGTTTGTTTGTTTGTAGATGTAAAAGTCATCAGGGAAAAATTAAAGTTCCAGTAAGCAGAGGATTGCCCTCAGCCTGGCTCTCAGCCCACAGTTGCATAAACAATATTTTGTCAGAATAGATGACATGCACATATCAGAACTCTTCTCCGGGGCTGGCTCACTTCTCTGCTCACACTCTTACATTTGGCTTATACTCTACAAGTCATTTCATATGTAGAAAGCCTTCAGATTATCTGTTGTTACTTATTTATGTCAGCCTATTGTAGATGCCAGATGCATGGTGACATGCGAGGCTACTGTAATCTAAAAATACCCAACATCTGTTAAGCAAGCGGGCTAATTAAAGATATGACTCAAATACAGCTGCCATATTACTGTAGAGTCACAGCTAAACATGAACACGCTTTTGCCATCTGAGCCATCAGGAAATGTATTCGATCTTTCACTTTTTAAACTTTGGATTACTTCCTTATTGTTGAAAGTAGCACTGTGAACAGCTAAAGTATCAGTAAATGGATGTAAAATAGTATAATTCATGTTCAAATTTCTACCTAAATAACCTGTTTTGAGAACAATTTACTTTAAATATAAAATCTGGGAAAATCCTGTAAAAATTCCACCACCTTTATAAAATAGATGCATTTGAAGACTAGAGCTATTTACAATTTCATATGCACCCAAAAAAACAAAATGTTGGGGATGGACTCTAATATTTTCTCTTTGTGAAGCTTCAGATTTCCCGAACTTGCAAATCTTGAGTTGGAAGACTACTGAACACGCTGCACCGCCGCCTCCCAGCAAGAATGTACTGGGTTGTCCACCGAGTTTGGATGATCTCAATGTGTCTGCGTGAGTTTTCTCTGGTTTTCATCACACGGTTGATTGTGGTGTGAATGTGAGATCAACAAAGTACTTAAAATACAGCGAGTAGAGTGTTGTATGAATGTATGAGTAAATCTGGCTCATAGTATGAAGAGCTTAAAATCTGGAAACTGCTCCATTTCTCACTTGAGTAAAGATTATTCAAACTGCAAGCTTACATGTTATATGTTGATGTGATGAACTTATTAGCAAGTGACTGTCTCTACATCCATCAAGCACCCCTGGCAAACATCTTACTGTTGATTGACCTTTGTTTGAACATCTGTTCAAGATGGTTGAAATTGAAAATGAAAATAAAACTTGTGCTGACATCCAGAAAGTTACCTGGCCATCTGTAGGATGTGTTTCATGCATTTTCTAGCAAGAGGAGGCTCGTTTATCCAAATTGTTGCATGTGATCACTTTTTTTCAGTTTGAATAAAACAAAACCAACAAAAAACATGTGTAAAAGGGGAAATGATATATTGGACAATGGTGTAAATCAGTTCTTTGCAAGCTGGGACTGTACCCACCACCTTCTCACTGCTAACACTGCACCTTATCTACTGAGCTAAACAGCCATCACACTATAGACACAGATTGGCTCTATAGCCTTACAGTACATGGCTCTTATCAGAAAGCAGCTGGATAACTGAGGGGCCTGTGGCAGTTCAGGGACCGTGCAAGACGCAAAAAAGTCATATAATTCACATTATTCTGCATAGAATAGAATAGAATGCCTTTTATTGTCATTATACAGGATGTACAATGAGATAGGAGGGCCACTCCTGTTCAGTGCCATGCAATAGAAAATCAAATTCTCTAAAATAAAAAAAAAAAAAAAAAATGTGTTCATATCTGTATTATTCACATTTTATATCTATACATTTCTGATTATAACCATTTCACAACCAGTTGATTGTTAATGAAATATTGCTGTATTAAAAATAAATAAAGATGGATGCATTTGCTTTTTTTTCTGCAGCAATAATATTGACCTAGTTTGTAAGAGAAGGTCTTCCTAGATCACTATTATATTACATTCTTTCTAGCCATCTGCCTCATAACCACAGTTTGCAGTTCTTGCTGTCAGACCAAACCATGTTTGGCCAAGGACACAATGTCACTCTCTTATCTGTCTATCATGACTGTGTCCACCCAGTGAAAGTTAATCAAATAGTCACCATGCTTTTAGCTCTATTTTTGGTCTCTACCACCTCCTGAGAACTAGAACTGGTTCTATCTGCCAAAGCTTTCCACCACTTTCTCTAGCTTGTTGCTAACTGTGTCATTCACTTATAACACTGACGAGAGTCTAGCGACATAACCAAAACAGCAACCACAGCTGCAAGCAGCAAAAACAAGACAGTGAGCTGAAAGATACTAAACTGCCCTGAATAGCTGTAGATCTCAGGTGATACGTGGGATCCGCCTGTCTCCAACCCCTTTCATACAAGATCTATCAGTCATTATGAATTTAAAAATATAGAATAAAAAAAATGTAGATTATAGTGGCTTTAATGTGTATTATGTAATTACAACCTATACTATACTATACTAGTATAATGTTGCAAAAAAAATAATTTCTTAAAGAATTACTACCTCAAAATTGTATACATCCAAAACCTTTGACTAAATACATTTTTCACTGCTGTCCTTGGTATTATTATTATTATTGAGCAAATCGATATGACATTTTGCAGACCAGAAGAAGAGAATGAGAGCTACTCACCACTTCTTTAGTTTCCTGGGAACTTTGTTCCTGCAAGTCCAAAAAAAACAAAAACATCAAGAAAACACTTGAGCAAGGCATGTGAGAACATTAGTCAGGCCTGATGCTGTGTAAATAAATCCTTTAACATGTAAACTTTGAGTGCACCAGATATTTCAAAAACAGTAATGCATTTGGATGTAATACTTCCTGTTTTAAATTAAACATACTCGCATTCTTGACACTGGAATCCTGGTAACCTAGTAGAATTGCACACAATGGGACTGTTTTTTTTTTTTCTTTCTTTTTTTAACAGCCATGTTGTTTGCTAAGAAGTCCCTGAGATTCTCACTATATTAACACCTCACATACTCATACACATCCTGGAGAAACCATGACAACACTTGCTGTGTGCTGCGTAGGAGGAGGAACGGGGAAACGGCAATGAACTACAATGACAGGGAAACAACTACACTGCATTGACACTGCGGGGGAAACAGAACAGCCATCCCATACCACATCAGCCCCGTCAGGCTTCACTGTACACCGTAAGCTGCGGAAAACTGAGTCCTCATGTAACACAGCCAGAAATAGAACAAACGAGGAGAATATTGATTCACCTCTATTTGCTGCTTTTTATCATGGTGAGCACAAAGCAGCACATTTCATATCTCCTCTAGCACTTACAGTGCTACCCAAGGCAGCTGACATTTTTTTTTTCTCAACACAGTCTCACCTGAATGCTAATGAGGAGAGGCTGACCGCAGAAGCAGGGTCTGCCTTCAAGATGCTCAATGTGTTATGTGTTTGTTTGAAACTCTGCCATTGGGTTCAGAGGGCTCTGACCTGAGAGAAAACATGTTCACTTGCTGCACTACAGAGCCACATATTCCTCAGGGAAACCTTTTTTATTTGTGTTGCATCGCTCCATCTATAACGGTACTGACAGAGCTACTGCCTGCACATGAGAAAGAATATATAAATTCCTGCATGATGCAGTCAATTTGCCAATCGTCATATTTATAAGTCAGAATAATCCAGTGCGCCTTATGGAAAGATGAAAACACAGTGAGCCTCTTACATCCAGCTAATGGGGCATATGCTGGCTCTGTCTCCTCGCCGCTGGGATCAACACTTTATGTTCATCTCACTGTAGCATCTTTAGGTGCAACAGCTTAACGGCAGGTTTTCATATACCATAATAAAACTGGGTCGACGGGTTAACCCATATGAATTTGTCAAAATACTGTGCAGCATTTCCATACAGTCAGCACACATGAAATATAACTAGCTGCATCACAAATGCCTCCTGTGTGAAGGCGTTTATAGTAAAAGGATATGAGCATATTTTTTACTCAAATATGTGCGGTACACAAGGAAACTGTATCCCCTATTTACGATGCGCAACATCCATGTTAGTCGTGACAGGCATGTGTCACACAGACTGCAACACGGTCCAAAATACCGGTCATTTTGAAATACAAATATACAGAAAATGAATCATTCATTTATGGTATGTCTACGCCTGTCTTATTCTAAAGGGAAATGAACTGAGCATCAACCGTGCATTATGGTTTTAATAGGATTATTAGCTACACTTTTATAAAACTGAACACAAATACAGAAATTACGTGTGTATGTGGTCTTACCGTTGGCAAGAGCGGCTCCATTTGAGCTCCTTGATCCGTGATGTCCATCTTTTCTTATCCTTGGCTTCACAGCAGGCAAGTCGTGATGCGCTACTCCGCCTCTGTCAAATGCGCCTTGAAAACGAGGGTGGCTTTTATTGTTGATTATTTGATTTCTCGTTTCCCCACACATTCACCGGTCGGGTTTGCTCAAATGGAGGTAGCAAAGCATTGCCGTCCTGCCCTACATAATTTACGCATGAAGGAGGGAGGTAGTGCTTCCCATTACACGCGCTCACCCCAGGACGCGGCGGTGATGAGGCGCACAAGTGAGCCTGTGCACAGACCTTTACGCAGAAATTATTTGTGATAGCTATTCCTCTGTGAATATATATTTATAGGCATGCAGACACGCATAACTATGTGGATATATTTCAGCCAAACAGGGTGTAGTTTTTCAATGAAATCTGTGGGAAAAAAATTAATGAAATACTTCAATAGCGTACCATTTAAATAATGCAATTTTCTATATTAAAGGATTGAGAACGCCCAGACTCCTTGTTTGAGTTACCCATGTGGGTTTACTTAACCACTGCGCCATACAGGCCCCCCTCCACACTGAAAACAGCCGCAGCCATTATCATTATTTTGCTCTCGTTTCGGCTCAAAATATATAATGCATGATATTCATATCAAATGTGTATTGCCACTATCCAGAACATCTTACACGCCGGCTACAGAAATGCCCCGGCCACCCCATCATTATTTCTAGCTGCAGCACGCGATGATGTGCCTGCACTGGTTTGCCAAAGATGCCGCTGCAGTGAAGCTTATACCGGGGTGCCCTCCTCTGGTGGCAACAAAAAACAGTTACAGTGGGATTCAGCCTATACTCATATGCGTGGGTATGTGACATAATGCAACAGAATGACGTCAGTATCGAAGGGCTTACCGAAGAAATCAATCTTCAAGTTGATAGTAGCGTTTAAGGATGATCAGTTTACAGGGCAGTGCTTCCCAAGATCAGGCACAGCAGTTCCGTGATTTTTGCAAGATTCCACGCAAACAAAAAAAAAAAAAAAATCTTTGATTGATTTTGGATGAGTGTGTCCAAACTTTTGACTGGTATTTTTCCAGGGGCTGTTTCTTTCTTTGTTCGTTTTACAGGTGCAGCAGTTCATGAACTACTGTGTTTTTCTACTTGGGCTCTGTTCTCTTGTTCTTTTTTTTTTTTTTCCTATTCGCTCCCCTTTGTTCTTTTTACTTTCTTGCTTTTTTTCCTGCCTTTAAACTCTGGCATTGCCATTACATATAAACATACGTGAGTCGTAACACAAATGAATAAATAAATAAAAGAAAAACAAAAAAACACTAACAAGAGCTCACCTTGGAAAAGCAAATATATTTGACACAATAGTGCATTCAGATCATAATTCTGATTGGAACAGCTGCCAGACAAGACAGGCTTTAAAAGAAGAAGACAAGTCTATTCAGTTCAATTTTATTTATATAGCGCCAAATCACAACAAACAGTCGCCTCAAGGCGCTTTGTATTGTAGGTAAAGACCCTACAATAATACAGAGAAAACCCAACAGTCAAAATGACCCCCTATGAGCAGCACTTGGCAACAGTGGGAAGAAAAAAACTCCCTTTTAACAGGAAGAAACCTCCAGCAGAACCAGGCTCAGGGAGGGGCAGTCATCTGTTGGGACCGGTTGGGGCTGAGGGGAGAGAAAGACATGCTGTGGAAGAGAGCCAGAGATTAATAATAATTAATGATTTAATACAGAGTGAAGTATAAACAGAGTAGCTTGATCAAAAAGGAAAGTTTTAAGCCTAATCTTAAAAATAGAGAGGGTGTCTGTCTCCCGAATCCAAACTGGAAGCTGGTTCCACAGAAGAGGGGCCTGAAAGCTGAAGGCTCTGCCTCCCATTCTACTCTTAAGTATCCTAGGAACCACAAGTAAGCCAGCAGTCTGAGAGCGAAGTGCTCTGTTGGGGTGATATGGTACTATGAGGTCTTTGAGATAAGATGGGGCCTGATTATTCAAGACCTTGTATGTGAGGAGAAGAATTTTAAATTCTATTCTAGATTTAACAGGGAGCCAATGAAGAGAAGCCAATATGGGAGAAATCTGCTCTCTCTTTCTAGTCCCTGTCAGTACTCTAGCTGCAGCATGTTGGATCAGCTGAAGGCTTTTCAGGGAGCTTTTAGGACAGCCTGAAAATAATGAATTACAATAGTCCAGCCTAGAAGTAATAAATGCATGAATTAGCTTTTCAGAATCACTCTGAGAAAGTATGTTTCTAATTTTAGAAATATTGTGCAAATCCAAGAAAGCGATCCTACATATTTGTTTAATATGTGCATTGAAGGACATATCCTGGTCAAAAATGACTCCAAGATTTCTCACAGTGTTACTGGAGGCCAAAGTAATGCCATCCAGAGTAAGTATCTGGTTAGACACCATGTTTCTAAGATTTGTGGGGCCGAGAACAAGAATTTCAGTTTTATGTGAATTTAGAAGCAGGAAATTAGAGGCCATCCAGGCCTTAATATCTTTAAGACATTCCTGCAGTTTAACTAATTGATGTGTGTCATCTGGCTTCATGGATAGATAAAGCTGAGTATCATCTGCATAACAATGAAAATGTATGCAATGCTTTCTGATAATGCTGCCTAAGGGAAGCATGTATAATATAAATAGAATTGGTCCTAGCACAGAACCCTGTGGAACTCCATAATTAACCTTTGTGTGTGAAGAAGACTCCCCATTTACATGAACAAATTGGAGTCTATTAAATAAATATGATTCAAACCACTGCAGTGCAGTACCTTTAATACCTATGGCACACTCTAATCTCTGTAATAAAATGTTATGGTCAAAAGGTCTGAAGATTAACATCAAGAAGACGGAGGTGATGACGATCAGTAACAAGTAGGTAGCCCCTAGTTTATCAGACTGATCCTTCACATACTTAGTGAGTGTAGTCAACAAGAATGGTGATGGTGCAGACGAGGACGTTCATAGAATAAATAAAGGCTCACGTATAACACCTTCCATCCCATCAGCTTGGCCCCTACAAATTAATTTTTTCCTTTACTGGTGTTCCTTCCAAAGAAGATTACTTTTATCTTACCGTTAATTTAACATATGATCATGCCATGAATAAGTTATGTTTTCTTTTGCCATTACACAGAAAATGCATTCAGTGCTAACAAACTTTAGACCTTTGTTTGACCTAACGCCTTAATTGTAACATTAATCAATGTAATGTCTGCATTTTAAGGCAAAGACAAGCTAGTCTTGTTCATGTTCATCATGGTTTTAAAGAATAACCTCTATGCATGAAGTTATTTATAAACTCGTGATAGTTCTATTTCTCAAAAGAGATTCTGTGGCCAAAACAGCAGGGTTTAAATATGGTCCTTTTTAAGTATTGGCGTTGCTCCCAGTCACTCACCCAGTAGCTCAAAAAAAAAAAAAAAAAAAAGTCAGGGGTGCCATGGTCCATCCACCTGCCATCAACACCTGCTGGGTGGGAGAGAAGTAAGGATGCTGCTGCTGATCCGGATCCGGATCCGCCCAGCCAGGCGTCACAGCACCGACAAGATGGCCGAGAGTACGGGACGAAAGTGAGGGAGGAAACAAAAACACTGGCGACACTATCCTTGCTGCGGATGCCAGACCTGTAGAGCAGGTAGAGGCGAGTTAGTGCAAAGATAAAAGCTGGGTAGCTTCGACACTCCGTTCTGTGGGTGACATTTGCCGTATGCAGACGAATTGTACTCCGAGCTGACGGAACGTTTGGCAGGTCGTCTGCGTTGGCCAGGGAGCTAACCAGCTAACCATGTTAGCTAGCTGACAGCACCGTTAGCTAGAGAATACGCTTTGAGAAAGTGACAGCTGGGTTAAATTTGAAATACACAGTCGTCCCTACTACTACTTTCAGATAACATTTTTTTTTCCAGCGGCATAACTTCTCCGAGTCAGAAGTTTGATTTAACACACTAGTTAATGCTTAGCCTTCTGGTTGGTAAGCTAACATTGCGGATTTCTTCGGAGTTAGCGTTAGCAAACGCTGCTTAGCTTGTTCAGCTGTTTTGGGTGACTTGAGTTGTTCGGATACAGGAAAGGTGCATCGGTCTGTGTGTAGGAAGGAAATTTTATTTTTCTGTCTGAGAGAACCCGGAGGTATTCTCCTGCAGGAGCGCCGTGGGACATTAACAGCACCACAGCCGGGACTGTAAACACAAGTGAAGCCGATCAGAGCTTAGTCCTGCACTATTGGACGAAGCACAGTTCCAGTCAGCATCACCATGGCCCATTCTCCCGTTCAGGGTAACCTGCCGGGGATGCAGGTAAGTTGTTTGTCTCCTTGCTGTGAGTTTGTACACCTTCTCGGCTCAGTGCAGTGGAGCGTTTTAGTACTCTGGTACATCGCGGAAATTTCACTATCCTCGAGGTCGAACATGACTGATAGTGGGCTGGGCAGAATGAATTGTGTACCTTCTAAAAGTTACCAAACACGTACATAGATTCCTGCGTGTGTCAACCGCAAGTTAATTAACCTTTCCGCTGCCCGTGCCTTTAGTGTTACTAACACTGACGCTAAGTATGCTACTGAATAGCACATAGTTGAAATGGAAAGACGTAAAATTCCGATATTTCATCACTTGAATGAAATATTGAGCTTTCATGTTCCATTGTACAAGAACTTTGTTCCTGCCTCTCCTGCTATCTTTGCTGTGCCTGCAGAGCTAATTGTGTTGGGCAGATGACTAGAGCAGATAACTGTTCCTAAAGTAAACTGCCTCACGCACCGGATTATGTTGTTTTTGCGGGCTTTTTAGTAGACACAAAATACATATCGGAAGCAAAGAAGCTGCTGGGATTTGGCAGAAACTACCCCAGTTAGCACATAGTAATTATATTCATCTAAAGGATTTTCTTGGTCGCATAAGGGTCACTCCTTGTATAAAGCAGCAGCATCCTATTTTAGTAATCTCAAAATTGACATTTTGACCCTTTCTGTACTCAGAGAGGTCATAAAAGGAAGTTGTTTTTGTCTGTGCCTGCTCTTGTTTCCCATATGACAGTCTCTGGAGAATTCAGTAATTTTAGTTCACTTCCTGTGGTGTTAAAGGTTGTTTGTTTTTGGTTTTTTTGCTCTCATACCCCACTCAGATACATAGTGTTCTACTGCTGCTTATGTTGATACATTTTCTTAGTCTCGCTATTTTGTATCTGTTTTGTTTGTTTTTTTATTTTCCTTCTGTTCTGAAGGAATTTTTAAAAATTGATAAAACAAACTGCTTTGTTTCACTCATTCAGTTTTCATACAATTTTTGCCAGTGTAAAGTTGATGTGACACCACAGATAATTTACTCAAAGTTTACATTTAAAGTACTTTTTTTTAACTTGAATTTCCACAAATAGTATCCATTTTGAGCCAGGAAACGTTTTTTTTTTGTTTTTTTTTAAGGATCCAGATGAGATGTAGTGTGTGTATACGTACAGAATATTGCCATAAGTATTCGATCATGTGCCTTCAATGCATATGAACTTGTGTACTTGAACTCTGTGCAGGCCAGTCAAGTTCTTCCACACCAAACTCGCTCATCCATGTCCTTATGGTCCTTGCTTTATGCACTGGTGCACAGTCATGTTGAAACAGAAAGAGACCATCCCCAAACTGTAACCCCAAAGTTGGGAGCATGAAATTGTCCAAATTGTCTTGGTGTGGAACCAAGACTGGGTCGAGCCCAGCTCCTGAAAAACAACCACACAACATAATCCCCCTCCACCAAACTTTACACTTGGCACAATGCGGTGAGACATGTTCCATTCTCCTGGCAACTGCCAAATCCAGACTCATCGAATTGCCAGACGGTGAAGCATGATTTGTCACTCCAGAGGAGACATCTCCACTGCTCTAGAGTCCAGTGGCAGCATGCTTTACACCACTGCAGCCAATGCTGTTGGATCCAGCTGCTCGGCCATGGAAACCCATTCCATGAAGCTCTCTACGCACTGTTCTTGAGCTAATCTGAAGGCACCATGAAGTTTGGAGGTCTGTAGCAATTGATTCTGCAGAAAGTTGGTGACCTCTGCACACTATGACCCTCAGCATCCACTGACACAACTCTGTCATTTTACGTGGCCTACCACGTTGTGGCTGAGTTGCTGCCATTCCTAATTCCACTTTGTAGTACCACTAACAGTTGATTGTGGAATATTTAGTAGTGGAATATTTAGTAGTGAGGAAATTACACGACTGGACTTGTTGCACGGATGGCATTCTATTATGGTACCACGCTGGAATTCACGGAGCTTCTGAGAGTGGCCCATTCTTTCACAAATGCTTGTAGAAGTAGTCTGCATTCCTAGGTGCTTGATTTATACATCTGTGGCCATGGAAGCGATTGGAGCACCCGAATTCAATGATTTGAACTTTTGGCAATATAGCGTACATACATACATTATATGGACAAAAGTAATGGAATACCTACTAGGGCTGTGCCATATCATGTTGACCCCAGTATACCACTATAAATTTTTAAATTATATAAAAATACCATATTGTCTCTAGTGTGGACATGTCTGAGAGCTGTGTGTCAACCTCTGATGATAATTTAGTACCTGAAAGGGAACTACTTCAACAACCTCCAACATGGTACTTCGCAAAATATGCAAGAAAACTGTTCCCACTAAAAACGGAAACAGCAAGTGTGTTTTACCACTTGAGGCAGAAACACACTGTCAAGTACAACCAGGCTACAAAGAAAGATATGCTAGCTGGGGGGTGACATGACCCAAATGTAAACAAATTACTCCACTGAACGCTGCTGGAGCACTGGCTAGTTACACTCTATATGACAGGAAGAGTAAACAGTGGATGGAAATTACTGATAGACTTACATAATGGAAAAGCATGACTTTAAGCAGCTGGTTAAAAAGCTACAAGATGCAATATCTCAGGAAGAAAATATTTTTAATTTTTATTATTTGACAAAATTGTGTGGGCTTCTGAAGAATTACAAGTTTACTTTAGTTACTGTTAAATGAAAGTATTAACTGTTTTTTTTTTAATACTTAAAATGCCCAGGGGGGAAAACTGCCTAGACCCCTTTTGTGCTTACTTATGCTGTGCCACTGTTATTGCACTAATGCTGCTGCTGGCACCTCATTTCAAGAGATTCACACTTCAGAATAGGAAATGACAGTAGCTCAAAAAGAAAGATGGAAAATTACCTTCATTTATTTGCACTTATAAATGCTGCTGCCTGAAAGCAAAAACAAAAAGTCAGGAAATGTGTGTTTGGTTGTAACAATGGTTCTTGGCCTTAAATCTTATACCGTTGGAAAGCCTGTTTATTTCTCCATAAATTGTGCCACATTTGTAAGGAAAATGTATTTGTGGGTTGACCAGCAGAATTGAGTATGTGGGTTGCACCCATGCAAAACTTGCTAAATCTTCTCTACCAATGCCAAACAGCTTATTCTGCTATTAACTCTTGTTTTGAGCTTCTGGTACCCCAGGTGTTAACAGCAAGGCTTGTCATCATTGGAGGCAATCTCAGTGCAGGGAGATAGCAAGATTGGCTTCTGCAGCCAGTGAAAATGTCATGCGTCCACAGTCTTGGACTGAACTCTATCCTCCAAGATGACAGCACTCGCCCCCACAGAGCAGGGTTTATCAGACTCCCTCCAGAATTTGGGAATGGGGTGGATGGAACGGCCTGCCTGCAGGCCTGACCTCAACACCATTGAACACTTGTGAGATCAGTTTGGGCGTGCTGTTCATGCCAGAGTGACCAGTACAACAACATTGGCGGACTTGCGACAAATCCTGTTTGAAGATTGGGATGCCATCCCACAGCAGTGTGTGACCAAGCTGGTGACCATCATGAGGAGGAGGTGCAAGGTTGTTGAGGCTGTGGTTCTTCCACATGCTACTGAGTTCCTGTTAGTTAAATGAATCAATTGTTGCATTGCCAATATCTTCTTTCTTCAGACTTCAATCATCCTGTCCAATAAACGACACCAAACAAGAGTCAATAGCAGAGTAAGCTTTTTGGCATTGGCAGAGACGATTTGGCAAGTTTTTCATGGGCATAACCCACATACTCTCCTCTGCTGCTCAACCCAGAAATCCTTACAAATGTGGCACCGTTTAAGGGTTAATAAACAGGCTTTCCAGTAGTGTAAGACTTATTGCCACGAAGCATTGTTACAGCAAATAATCGACCTAACATAAATTTCCTTACTTTTTGTCCTAAATTTAGAAATAATTCCTAATTTTCTCTTGTTTTGGTTATTTTTTTGCACTTTTGTTTGGATAAAATTAGACATTTAAAGACCTAATGTTAATAAAGAAAATAATCAGCCTACAGTAAACCCCAAAGGCGCAGCTCAACTAAAATGTTATCTTCCATATACATTTTTTTTAAATGCTTTCTTAACCTGCATGCTATCCAATTGTTACACTTTTTCCCTTTCATTCTCCTGTGTTTGTCTTTCTGTGTACACAAACAAAAGGTGTTGCAACGAGTGAATTAATATATCCTGTAAGAATGGCACCCTGCTGGTGTTTCCTGTTTGCTCCCCAGTGTTCAGTTCTTTTTAAACATTCCTCTTTCTTTTATGTTTTTTGTTTGTTTTTTTGTTTTGTTTTTTCAATCCACCTTCCCTTTCCTCCCTTGCTTTGTTTCCCCTGCCCATAAAACATCAGAATGCCAGAGTGGACCCGGAGGAGCTGTTCACCAAGCTTGAGCGCATTGGCAAGGGTTCATTTGGCGAGGTATTCAAAGGCATCGACAACCGCACGCAGAAGGTAGTGGCCATCAAGATCATAGATCTGGAGGAAGCAGAGGACGAGATTGAAGATATCCAGCAGGAGATCACCGTGCTGAGCCAGTGCGACAGCCCCTTTATCACCAAATACTACGGCTCATACCTGAAGGTGATGTTTGGCACACAAACAAGGCTGCGGTCAGTAGAATACTGTCATTGACTTAATTCAAGAGGTATTACAGAAACTGTTTGGGTATGCGTTACTTCTTTTTCCAAGACTTAAAAATAATTAGACAAAGTGGCATGAATCTGGGCCCAAAGCCCAAAATTGCCATGGCATACATGCCTATAAATAGTGTTTGTTATATTTTGACCACAGTTAGTACTGGAATGAAAATTCTTCATAGTCAATGAGTGCCTGAAGTTTAGAACCCATGAGATGCTTTGCCAGGCCTTTACTGCAGCTGCCTTCAGTTTATTTCTGTTTCTCTGTCTTCAGTCTTGTTTTCAATAACTTAAGTACCTGACTATATGCATTCAAAGTTCTTTGTGCATGTGTAGTCAAACCTCAAAGTGAGCAAATGGGTTGAGGCATGAAAGGATTTTTCTTCTGCTGCCCACTTTTTCTCCACCAAATAATCCAAAATGTAATAGGGATTAGCCTCAGGTGACTAGAGATCCCACCATGCCCTCGTTAGCTTCAGCATTACTTGTTAAAAAACTGTACCTGTTTCTTGAGACCTCACAGTAAATCAGTAACTACCTTAAAAAGGCAACTCTGGATATTTTCCCCACAAATGCACCAAAGTACTTAATGTCTTGTCTTTTCTTTCTCTTTCTTTACTCTCCTAGGACACAAAGCTATGGATCATCATGGAATATTTAGGTGGAGGCTCAGCATTAGATTTGGTAAGTGATTCACTCTAGGTTTTCTTTCTTTTCACAGATGTATTAGTATCAAAGAGTGTTTGCATTATTCTGTATGAGCCAATATGAAAACTAACTGCACATGTAGAAGAGTACACACCATAGTGGTGCTATACTGGGCACCACTATTTGCTCTTCTGTCATGGTAAATTGCCAAATATATATGTGATGATTTGCATGGTGTCCATTAGGGCTGTACAGTTAATCAAATTTTGATTTTGATTTTGGCTTCAAATGATCACAAAAATATGCCGTAACCTGACCTGCACCTCCCGAGAAATTTAACTACGCAGCCCACAACGATCGGATTGATAGTATACTTTTATGGCGCAGTTTGTTTTTTTTAATTTATCAGCATGAGAATAATAATCATAGCTTCAATATAAGGACTTAGAAATGTCAGCAAAGGTCCAAATATGTTCACACCAAAAACAAAAAAAAAACTGACCCAGGAGGAAAACAATGAGTGCCGGCATTTTATTTGTTTCTGTCGCCAGCACACTGTGACACGACGGCAAGGTAATTAACACAGATTTGCTGCACAGTGGGATCTGCACCGTTCACAACACAAACACCGCTGCGTTGCCAGTATAACCAGTATTTGCTGTGTTAGCCTTAATAATTTTGATTTAGTCTGAAGCTGAACATGTTTTCTGTTTGCTGTGGGCAATAACGGGCCAGCCTGACTGGAATGAGGGGCGTAGAATTAGGCAGGGATGGTAGGGACACGTACCTACCAATATTTGCTCCGTGGCTGTAATTAGCACCGCACCGGACCCCAATTCGTCACCGAAAACCCAGGAAACCGATTCAACTCATGTCTCCACCAATGTTAATACCAAACCTTTTGAATACATGTACAGGATCTGTCAGTGTGTTGTGGCAGTCACTAACATGTGAGACTTTATTTGGTCTAAAAAACTGGTCTTTTTCTTCCTAGTATTATTAGGTGGGATAACTGGCATGACCTTTCTATTTATTTATCTGTTTATTTCTTATTTATGTTTCATTTTAATGTATTTATTTATATGGCAATTTATTTATATTTTTTTCCATAATCGAGCAGCCCTAGTGTCCATATAAAATTTCTGTTGAAAGACTCAGGTTTCTGTAAATTTCTACAACAATACCTATGACGAAATCCACAGCAGCAGGTAAGAGTGGGTGATATAGCCTCTAAATTCTGCCATGATAATTCAAGGAAATTTGTGATGATAATACTGAACACCTTTTTATCAGTGATTGCAGCTTGCAGGCAGCAGTATTTAGTGCTAACAAAATGGAAGGCATTATCTATCCTTCTTTTCCAATGAACTACTGTGATTGATGATACACTACTTAATTCAAAGTGTGAATCTACTGAAACAAAGTGCCAGCAGCAGCATTATAATGCAGTGACAGCATTATATCCAGTAACACAACATAAGTCAAATCTAAGAACAAAAAAACTATAATTAATTAACACTTTAGTTTTACAATAACTTAAGTAAGTCTTCAGAACCCTGCAGAATATTGTTAAAACTGAAATACGAAAATACTTTCTACCTGGGATGTTGTAATTTTGGTTGAGCTTTTTAACCACTTGATTATAGCCTTCCTTTTCCACCATGTAACCGCATCAGTAACTAGTGGGTGCTCCAGCCAGGCTCAGTGGAGTCATTTGTTTACTTTTGGGTTGCACATCACCAGCTGCTAGTCTCTGGTGTGCCTTCATATTCTGCTTGCATTCAATGATGTGTTTTTTTTTTGCCTCAAATGGTGAAACAAGTTTGTTGTTTCCATCGTTAGCAGGAACAGGTTTCTTGCATATTAAGCGTTGTATGTAAGAAACCTGCTTTGGAGATTATTGAAGTAGCTCCCTTTTTACTACATCATCATCGGAGGCTGAGATGCATTTTTTTTTTATATTACATAAGAATTTATGCCGTGTTTTCATTAGTACCTACTCTGCGAGGCGAGACTCGACTCAGCACGTTTTTTTAAGCATTTCCATTAGTACCGGGTACTTTTATTAATACCCACTCAGCTGGGGTTTCAAGCGATCCAAAAATGTGATGTCGAAGAACAACATGCCACTGATTGGCCAGGGAGTGTCATCACTAGCGGAGTCATGGGAGTGATTCCTTCACCAGAATCAACCGCGCCATTTTTAAAACCTGACAGCAAGAAACTGGAGGCACACAAACCAACACCGTGGTCGAATGAGGAGGTGCATACATTTCTGTGGTTGGTGTGAGATGAGACGAGAAATGAGAAAGTTTATCTTGAGGTCTCCAAGCTAATGGCTGCTCACGGGTACCATTGCACAACACAGCAGTGTAGACAAAAGCGAACACACTTTGAGTCGCATACAGATTACGTCACGAGACTTCTGCCGATGTTGCTATATCAACTCCACCCACACTGAGGTGGTCCTCAATTGTAATGGAAATAAAGCATAACTGTGGCGAGTCGTGTCGAGTCGACCTGCCCTGAGTAAGTACTAATGGAAACGCGGCATTATACTGGTATCATCATGGATAGTGTGATGTGTAATATGGCACAACCCTAGCAACAACATGTTCTAAGTCATTGAGAGCATTGAGAGAGTCATTAACGTTGTGAAAAGGTCCAATTTCACCTGAGTGTTATGTTTCTGTAACCCTTGCCAAGTACTTTCGATACCTAAACCTAATTAGTTCTGTCAAAATTAGCTAAAAATCACGTTCAATCGTCCAGCCATCAATTTTCTTAACAGCATATCCAGTTCAGGTTCGAGGAGGGGCTGGAACCTAAACCAGCTGTCATAGATCAAGAGACGGGATAGAGCATGGACAGACTGCCTACACAGTAATTAGATGTCTGTTGCTGTTGTGAAATGGAACTGTAATGTTATCCAGATTTCTACATTTATTTCATATTTTCATTATGAAAATACCTGGCCAAGGTAACAACCCATTGGTGATGGGTTGTTACCTTGGCCAGGGGGGCTATGTTTTCAGTTGGTCTGTTTGTTTGTCTGTTAGCCAGGTGTCTCGGAAAATTCTGAACAGATCTAGATGAAAGGTTCTGGAGTTGTTGGGGGGTGGTTCAAGGAACAGTTGATTCAATTTTGGTAGCATAGTATCAGCGCAGAAAATTTGGGGTGGGTGAAGGTATGCGCTGAGTGGGCTTTTAGTTTTTATCTGCAATTATATTCAAATATAGACTGTTGGTTGACGTCCTTAAACCTGACTATTTTGGTCAACCATTGGTTGGACAGTGCGTATAAACTAGTGTGTATTAATGATAATGATGGAAAATGTCCCCCAGACAGAATACAACAATGTAGCTCACTGATTGGTTTGTCATATTTTTGAACCATAATGGGGCTCTGTGGTAAAGAGGATAACCAGCATCAAGCTTTGATATACACCCAGTACTTACTAGCAACATACTTTAAGGGTTTGTTTTGGTGGGTTTTTTTAATCAAATTTAGTGACAACAAAACACATCCAGGATACCACCCATTTATTTAAAAAAAACATTTTTTTCTGTAAGATACACTTTGCTACCGTTCCATTGTTAACTCTTTCAAATGAACAATCATCTACCTGGAAGCTCAGCTGAAACCCACTGTTACATTTCCCTAGAAAGTCCAAAATCACAGCACATAAAGCCCACAGCTCACGATTTCTGTTTGTTTTTCTTTCAAAGATGGAGCCTGGAGCTCTGGATGAGACCCAGATCGCCACGATCCTAAGAGAGATCCTCAAGGGCCTGGAGTACCTGCACTCTGAGAAAAAGATCCACAGGGATATCAAAGGTAGCTGACTGACTCAGAGTGCTTCAATTAGGAGGCCGCAGGTTTCAGGGCTTCAGGGAGTACGCATAAATATCATATAGCACATTAATAGCATTGACATCCACTTACAGTTCAATTCATCATAATGTTGTTCACTTGAGATGAACACTGCAGCAGTTCTCTGAAAGGCCTCTGACTGTTGTTCCCTCTGTATTATAGAACTTGGTGATGTAGATAAAACTGCATTAATGTCTGAAGCTGTAGCAAGGCTGGATTAAATTAATCATCCTTTTCTTCTCTCACAGCTGCCAACGTGCTGCTGTCTGAGCAAGGAGAGGTGAAGCTGGCAGATTTTGGTGTTGCTGGGCAGCTCACAGACACCCAGATCAAACGCAACACGTTTGTGGGCACACCCTTTTGGATGGCCCCTGAGGTCATCAAACAGTCAGCCTACGATTCCAAGGTGAGTTCAAAACTAGTGGCATTTGTATTTACACTGTACACTGCAGTGTGCTACATTAATTTGCATTCCTCTGCCATCTGTCAGAACCCAATCTGACAGGCTACATTCTGCTGTAGAGGTAAATATCCAAGTGTTTCTGATGCTCATGTGACACAGAGTAGAAAATTGTAAATATGTAGAACATTTTCTGCTCAACTATGTCTGATTTGTGTAAAGATTTTATGGCACAAAGTTTGGATATGTGTAAATGATAGCTGTGAAATTTTAGCTTCATATATCAAGTTCTTTTCAAGATGGACAGTACTGTCAAAAGTATGGACAGTACTGTCAAAAGTATGGACAGTACTGTCCATTTATTTTTATTTTTTCGAAAAATAGATCATCAACACACTTCTGTTTTTGTTTTTTTGTTTTGCATTTTGAAAGTTGAGATAAAAAAAAAAAAAAGAAGGCAGAAATTTTCACTGGCCTTTCCATCAAAATGAAAATCTGTAATTTGGGATGATGCATCACAAAATTCTGGAGTTTCAGATGATACTCTAATAACTGAGAAAATCGAGGACATGTTCAAGTGAGATGAGAAACACAGAATAAGACCATACATTTATGTGTGTTAAACATCAGACCTCTTTTTGTTGTGACTTTGCCACCAAAGTCATTTTAGTCTAGTTTTAGGACATTGCTAGTTCTTCATCACCACTAGTGTTGCTCTTGCAGAACATTGTTTAAAGATTAATCATATGGACAAAGCTGAAGCACCTTTTAATATTTTAGGGGGTGTTACTAGAAGAGAAAATATTAGTGCTTCAGGTAACAGAAAAGTAAATACATTATAGTGTGTAAAAATAACTTAATTAAAAGTTAGTCATCGTCTGCATTGTCTGTGGAGGAGTTAACCAAAAGTGCTTTATTCAGGTATGAGAACTTACTGCCTAGTGTGGGATGGGACCATTCTTGCAGACAGGACTTGAAGGAGAGCAGTGTTGAGAAGGAATAGCATCCTAATTGTGATCAGCTGTGTAACAATGAACACTATGAAACCATAAACTATGAACATTGAGTTACACTGATGCTGTCGTCACACTGGGGAAAAACAGTGGTTGGACGCATCGGCACAACCAAACTCATTGCAACCATGAACTCTGTCTTGTTGCGCAAATGATAGGGACAAGGTCTGCAACCAGTTGCCATCTTCAAAGCAACTTTGGTACATCAAGATGGCACCAAACCCTCCACCAAACTTTACACTTGGTAAATTGCAGTCAGACAAATATCGTTCTACCGGCAACCTCCAACCCCAGTCTGGTCTATCGGATTGCCAGACAGAGAAGCACTCCAGATAACGTGTTTCCACTACTCTAGAGTCCAGTGGTGGCGTGCTTTACACCACTGCATCTGATGCTTTGCATTACACTTAGTAATGTAAGACTTGGATGCCGCTGGTTGGCCACGGAAATGCGTTTCATTAAGTTCGCTATGCACTGTTCTTGAGCTAATCTGAAGGCCACATGAAGTTTGGAGGTCTTTTGACCCTGCAGAAAGTTGGTGACCTTTGCACACTTTGTCATTTTTCGTGGCCTACCACTTTGTGGCTGAATTGCTGTTGTTCCCAATTGCTTCCAGTTTGTTAAAATGCCACCAACAGTTGACTCTGAAATATTTAGTGGCATCCTATCACAGTACCACGCTGGAATTCACTGAGCTCCTGAGAGTGACCCACTCTTTCACAAATGTTTGGAGAAGCAGTCTGCATGCCTGTGTGCTTAGTTTTATACACCTGTGGCCATGGAAGGGATTAGAATACCTGAATTTAATGGTTTGGATTGGATGAGTTTTGGCAATATAGTGTATGTATGTCCTAAAAAGTTTTGAGACCTCAAGCAGTTAATGTCAGTAATGCAAATTATTAGTTTGTGAACAGGGGTTAGATCATAAGAGGAGAATAAGTACAACTGGATAGGATATATTGTGATTTCTTTGGTAGTACCATGCAGGAGCATGTAAAGGTTAAAGAGTAATCGATGAAGAACTGACCCTTTGGGAACCCCTGATTGAATTTTTATGTGAGCAGTTCTAAAGCTACTAATTGAAACATAGGAACCTCTTACCCTTTAGGTATGACAGTCAAGAACCTGACCTGTTAAACCGACTGAGTCATGAAGCCTTTGAATAAAAATGTCATGATCCATAGTGACAAAGGCAGCAGTGAGATCAAGTAGAACTAAGACTGAAACCCTCTGTGAATCACTTCAGGTCACTGATGACTTGTCAGAGCTATTTTTGTGCTGTAATTGGTTCTGAAACCACATTAGGATCATAAACACTGTGAGATGAAAGAGTTTCGTTCAGTTGTTTATAAACATTTTTTTTTTACATATTTTACATCCGTTGGATGGATATTAGAAACTTTACTCTGGAAGAAATTAGCAAATTGATTACATTTATTTATGGAAATAAATTCAGTTAGTATGGTTTTGGAAGGACTAAGTAGTTTTTTGGTGGATGAGAATAAAAACATGGGACTACATTGATTATTTTGATTGTCTGGCTAATTTTATTTGACGGTTGTAGAAGTGAAGTGCGTGTTTATAGATTTCAAGATTAGTTTGTATAATTTTTTTCTGTATTTTCTCTCAGCTCTCCGGCAGATTCTTTTTGGCATCTTTACCTTTTCACAGTTTCTCCAAGGTGCTTTAGGCGGATTGCGTACATTAACAATTCTGACAGGAGTAATATGGTCAATAATTTGAGAATTGTACATTATTTCATTACATGATGACAATACTAGTAATGTGTACTTTGAAAATTCACTAATGAATGAATGCATCAGCTGTACTGGCATTGACATGGTGCATGTCGATAAATTGGTTGGTATTGGTTTTGACAAATTGTACAGGTACAATATTCAAAACTGTAATTGATGTGCAATGTTTCAGTCAGCTTTGTTCTTGCAGTTTTATCAAGCCAGGTTTCAGTTAGAAGCATAAAATTCAGTTTATTACTAATAATGATGGCATTAATTATAAAAGTCTTATTTGTTAAATACCTAACATTAAGAAGTGCAAGTTTTAAATTCCAGGGAGTGACAGTGGCATTAGTGGATTGAGCAGCAGGTCTTTAAAGTTGGCTTACTGGCTTGTTGTTGGTGACTGGTCTGATGTTAATTATTCAAGAGCAAATTTTATTCTTGATATGTTTCTTAAAAAGATGGTGAATGCCACATAGAAAATGAATAACACTGATAAAATGGAGCAGCTGATGTGTTGATGACATGGAAAACAGTAGAATAAAGAGGGAAATTAAAAATTTTTTTACAGAAGGTCCTTGCTTGACATGAGGAACAGAGGAAAGACCTGAGAAACCAAAGTATCTGGCGCTAGGACCCAGAGGACATCAGTAATGGTCAGACCGGCCAGCACGTGGACTCGGAGGAAATGATTTTGGTTGTCTGTGATTAGAGTCGTTTGGTGGATAACAGAGTACATAAGTGCTATTTTTAGCACTTGGCCTACTTTATGCTAAAAATTGCTCTTGAAACTTATCTCCATCACATGGCTTGAAATGTGGAATTATCTGCTTTTAAATTTGGGGGTGATTACCTGCATTTCTGAAAGTCATTATAAACAAAACATTCAACAGTGAAGGAGGCAGTCCTGAATATAAATACTGATTCACGAGCCCTTAAAAACTATGCAGCTGTTTTGTTGCAGTTTTTTTTTTTTTTAAACAAAACAACACAACTGTGCTTTGATATTACCTGAAATGCCCAATAAAAATACAATTTATATGATTTAGAACCGTGTGTGTGTGTGTGTGTGTGTGTGTGTGTGTGTGTGTGCGTGTGCCTTTTTCTTTATCCAGCTTTGCTACACAGTTATTTTTAGTCATTTTGGCATCTGTACCACAAGGTGAATTATTTGCACAGCTGCACATGCAGTAAGCCTGTTAGCAGAGTAAGCTTGAGTTTTTAGAAGATTAATATATATTATAGATTAATCACCCCAAAGGTATAATGGGAGCTCTGACCTTTTGGTTTATCTTCTGTTTTGGTGTAAATTTTGTGAATGTACAGTAATCACTGTTTCTGTGTGTTCCAGGCTGATATCTGGTCTTTGGGCATCACAGCTATTGAGCTGGCGAAAGGCGAGCCACCCCATTCAGACCTCCATCCAATGAAGGTTTTATTCCTCATCCCAAAGAACAACCCACCCACCCTGGAGGGCAACTACAGCAAACCTCTCAAGGAATTTGTCGAGGCCTGTCTCAACAAAGAGCCCAGTTTTGTAAGTTATGTTTTGTATAGGTTTGATTATTTGTCTGTACAGACTTTTTCAGACTTCCTCCCCTGCTCATCTCACTTCTCTTTCTTTTTACAGAGACCAACTGCCAAAGAGCTGCTGAAGCATAAACTTATCGTCCGCCATGCAAAGAAGACGTCCTACCTGACTGAGCTGGTGGACAAGTACAAAAGGTGGAAGGCAGAGCAGTCTAGAACCACAGAATCCAGTTCTGATGAATCTGACTCGTAAGTCTGATATGCCTTTAATTGTGATCATTTGGTTGTGAGTGAATGTTCATAAACACACAAATGTATCCAGCTCTGTGCTGCTTCTTGCACAACATTTATTATGATGAGCTCAAAGCACTTAACATGCATGACTTCATCACTCATCCTTATGAATGTTCAAAATCCTCTTTAATATCTGCCCAATCAGAGAGCAGGATGGCCAGGCGTCGGGCGGGAATGACTTTGGTAGTGATGATTGGATCTTCACCATCCGAGAGAAAGACCCCAAGAAGCTGCAAAATGGGGATGGCCAGTCAGGGGTAACAGACCAGGTCAGCCGTGAATGGATTAACACTAAAAACATTTATTTGTTGTTCACTGTTGCACTTTATCCATCTGCCAGCTTTATCCCCTCACTTTGACATACAGTAGAGGAAAAATTATTTGATCTACTGGTGAATTTGTAAATTTGCTCACTTACAAAAAAGTGAACATGCTCTAATTTTTAAAGGTAGTTTAATTTTAATGGAGGGAGACAGAAGAGCAACCAAAAATCCAGAAAAAAACAGATTGCATAAAAGTTACAAATTTATTTGCCATGTCATTGAGGGTTTTGTCCCCAAGGAAAACATGACTTAATGCTATTTGGTGTAGAAACCCTTGTTGGCAAGCAGAGCGATAAGATGTATCTTGTTGTTGGTCACCAGGTTTGCACACATTTCAGGAGGGATTTTGGCCCACTCCTCTTTACAGAAACCATCTAAATCCTTTAGGATTTCACTGCATTGAGGGGCAGTGGACAGGGCCATGTAAAAATAAAATCAGTCCAATTTTATTTCAATTCAATTTTATTTATATACCACTAAATCACAACAGTCGCTTCAAGGCACTTTATAATATAAAGACCCTACAATGATGCAGACAAAACCCCAACAATAAGACGACCTCCTATGAGCAGCACTTGGCGACAGCAGAAAGGAAAATGTCCCTTTCAACAGGAAGAAACCTCCAGCAGAACCAGGCTCAGGGCGGGGCAGCCGTCTGCTGCGACCGGTTGGGGTTGAGGGGAGAGAGACGGGACAAAAGACATGCTGTGGAAGAGAGTCAGAGATTAATGCTGATTAAATGCAGGGTAGAGTATAAGAGGTGAATGAAGAAGAAACACTTGCTCCAGCCCTAACTATGAGCTTTATCAAAAAGGAAAGTGTTAAGCAGAGTCTGTCTCCCATCTGAAAGATGAAGGCTCTGCCTCCCATTCTACTTTTAAATACCCTAGGAACCAGCAGTCCAAGGCCTTTACACTGGGGCCTGATTATTCAAGACCTTGTATGTGAGGAGAAAGATTTTAAATTTGATTCTGGATTTAACAGGGAGCCAGTTTCCCTGACGGAATCTTCCTAAAGGGATTAATAAAGTTTAATCTAGTCTAATACTTAATAGTAATGAATTACAATAGACCTTCCTAGAAGTAATAAATGCATGAACTAGGGTTTCAGCATCATTGTGAAACAGGATGTTTCTAATTTTAGAGATATTGCACAAACGTAAGAAAGTAGTCTTACAAATGTGTTTAAAATATGCATTGAAGAACAAATCCTGGTCAAAATAACTCCAGAATCGCTCCTGAGATGTGACCAACAACAAGAAACATCTTATTGCTGTGCTTGCCAACAAGGGTTTCTCCACCAAGTGCTGAGTCATGTTTTTTTTTTTTGTTTGTTTTTTTTAAATAATTCACTCAATTCTTTCACTCAATGACATGGTAAATCAATTTATAACTTTTATGTATTCTGTTTTATCTGGGTGTTTGGTTGCTATTCTATAAAAATTTGAGACTGTTCATTTCTTTGCAAGTGAGCAAACTCACAAATTCGGCAAAATAATTTTTTCCTCCCACTCTAGCATATTTACAGATTATGTTTCACTTATGGTATTTGGGGATCTTGTGCTTTTTTTTTTTTTTTTTTAAATTCCCCAAAGCTGCCCATCTTTCTTTTCCTTCCACTCTCTTGTTCTCATGTTTCTGTTCCCACAGAAAAAAGACATTCCAAAGAGGCCTTATTCACAGAGCCTGGCCACTGTTATCTCTCCTGCATTAGCTGAGGTAAGGAGCTCCATGTGGATGATCAGTAATTATTCTCTTTAACAGCCATCACTTCTCACTCAGTCTGACTTTGTTGGCTATAATGAATTTCTACAAACTAGATTTTCAGAATGTTTTCAGGCTGAATATTTTGGGAACTGTAATTTGTGTGTGACTCACTCTGTCACTTACAGTCTTTAATGTAGTCCACATGAACTTTGCTGTGTTTCTATGGTTTCTAAGCATTGCTTATATTGGGTAAATTACCTGGTGTCCATTTAACTACTCATATAATTACTCAGATTAAGTGATTTGAAATCAGTAAAATGTTTTAAATAGAATCACCATGAATTTTATTTAAAAATGGACAACATGTTACCTTCTTCCTGCTGTGCAAAGGCCATACTGAAATATTACAGAAATGGGCACTGCCATCTTGTGTTGGTGACATTTGTAACTAGTATTGATTAAAGGATGGAGAAGTGATATTAATACCTCACCTGTATTTTGCTGACTTTTACACAAAAAAATGCATGTTTGTGAGGATGTTCACTCGAAGTCAGACTGCGTGCAGAGGAGAAACTAGCACAGTGTACATGATATAGAGATAATTCTCACAGTAAGCTGAAACTAGACTATCGCAGAGGTCTCGAGCCACCCCTCGTGTCTTTATATTTTGCTTACGTGGAGCCAGATTTTCTAGTAAGCAAAATGTAAAGACAAAAAAAAGTGGTCTTGAGCAATAGTTGTCCAGGCTTTCTGAAGGTTTTTCAAAGTTTTTCTTGGACATCAGCTGCTTTTTCAGTCCAGGCCTTTTACCTCACCATTTTCAGACAAATTATTTGTTTGATGAGCCACTTAACACTGACATTTGAATCATTCAAACATAAAAAACACAGCTAACTGAAGGGATGAACCAGTGTTGTCTGCAACAACAGACCACTTGGCAAAGATCCAATTTTAAATTGTACCTTAATGCATTTTTTGCTAGCAGCCCATTTCTTTAGCTGAGTCTATGAAAAATGGCAAAGTTTGATAGTATTTTTGCACCAACAATGTGAATCTTTACTTGGCATATCTCAACATGCTGCAGTGTGTTTGTAAAAAACAAAAATTGAACTGGACACGTGGAAGACAAAAGAAGTGGCAAGCCTAAAAACATTATCTGAAGGTCATGTCATTAAGAAATAGGAAAATATCTAACAGAGGCCTGACGCATGACCTGAACTGTGCCCTTCAGTTGATCCATCTATTGTTTGCCAAAGCCTCATCAGAAATGGTCTCAAATGGATTTGTGTCTGTCAAAAAGTCATTATGAAGGGAAACGGGGAGAAACGGCTGAGAAATGCTAACTTACACAAGAACTGGCAACTGGCCTTGCGGAGTGATGAATCTGAATTTGAAGTTTTTGGTTTAAATCATTCTAAATATGTGTGGACGAGGTCAGGAGAGAGTTACAACAGTCTGCAACCATCTGTGAAATACAGTGGAGGCCACATGTTGGGGCTGCATTTCAGCCAGTGTTGTTGGGGATCTTGTCAAAATTGATGAAATAATGAACACAGGAAAGTACGGTCGGCTTTCGAACCAGCATATTTCCAGTCACATGCTATGTAAAGCATCTGATTGGCAGCAGCTTAATTTTTCAGCATGAGACAGCCAACATCCAGCTTTGGAAATGGTGTCTGGTAAATGTAATGGTAATTAGCTGAGTAGCTAGTGTTACATGACCTGCTGTCTTTCTCATGAATTACTTTTCATTCAGTGTAAACACAAAATGTGGAAATATTTTCAGTGCAACTACTAATTCACCAAATTCCTTAGATGTGTAGTTTTCAATCAAACATCAAAGGGCTGTACCTGGATCTGTGCTCATCTTATCCTTCTGTCATCGGTCTCAACAAAATATCTGGCTCCTGCCCTCTGTTCTAACTCCCAGCTGAAGGCGCGACAGGAGCAGGTGAATGGGAACCCCATGGTCCTGGATGAGCTGAGAGAGGCCATCCTGCTGGCTGAAGAGGCCTACCCTGGCATCTCTGATTCCTTGGTTTCTCACATGGTGCACAGGCTGCAGAGGTAACCCCTTAGTGCTCAAGTGAATAACGGTACACAGCGCTGGATACTGTCAGTTTGTTTCATCCTTGTCTCCTTTTTTCTTGCAGTTTCTCCACAAGCAAGACATCCACCTCTTCCACTTAGTGATTGGTTCTGCCCCAGCCCTGCTCTCCCAAGCCCCTACCCCCCATTCAACACCACAGCCAGGTCAGAGGGTTAAAAGTCAGGGGTGATGTCATTCAATACCAGCTGACCACATGCGACCTCCCTTATGTAGGGCAAGGTGCTAACCTAGCCTGTAAAAAATACTGAACTCCGAAGCAGAGGAGAAGAGGGAACCTCTGGAGAGCTTCTTTTAGTCAATAACAAGGAGAAGTTTAGGGTCAGCAAGACCCACTGAAAAGGCTGTGATGGGACAAACTCAGTCAGAGCGATGTCAGCGACTCTGGGCTCTGTAAACAGGAGACTCCTCCAGTCTCACACAGCAGAGGCTTTACACGGACTCTGCTCAACAAGGAGCCAAAAAATCTCCCCGAAATCCACAACAAGACTTCAGCCCCCCTCCCCCCCTTTACAAATGCAGGCATCATATCCCCAGAACCTCTGAAAGCATGCTTGATGAACCTGCAGGGATATTATCTTAGTGTGCAAGCTGTGTGTATGTATATGTGTGTGTGTGTGTGTGTGTGTGTGTGTGTGTGTGTGTGTGTGTGTGTGTGTTTGTGTGTGCGCGCGCACGTGCATGCGTGCAGCTGCACACCTGTGACTGTGTGTGCACATGTTCTCTCTTGTAAGTAAGACTCCCTGTTTAGGCAAATTGCAGCATTCATAATGAAACCTCAGGTAAAGTGCTTTAAGTGGACTTTGTCCTCCCAACGAGTGGGGGAGGGAGGGGGGGGGGCATGCTGTACATGCATACAAGTCGTCATTGCGGGAAATTAATCACTGTGTACAAAATGGTCATGCGCATTTTGTAGATACTGATGATGTTTAAAAGCAGATATTTAAAGTTACTCCAACAGAAAGAACAGAAAATGCCTTGCCTTTTTCAGATACACGTCTGTGTTCTGGCATTACATCAGTTTTCTTTTACTCATCAGTGAGTGAGATTCATCAGTGTTTTTTGTTTTTGTTTATTCCCCCCCCCACCCCCCCCACCCCAAAGTGACTTAGTTCCAATCTTGCATTTCAATCATCTGCTGAATCGTCAAACTAACGATGATACTAAGCTGACTTTGTTTAGTGGCAGAAGCTTTTCCTTTGTTTCTGTAGTCAGGGGGGAAAACTGCTACCTGTACTTATGTTTAGACAATTAAAGTCAGTTTTGTAATTGTGTAGGTCAAGAATGAAGTTACGACAATTACAATGTGGAACCATTAGGGGTGGTTGAATGCTGATATGTGAAGTATTATTTTTTTTTTTTTTCCCTTGGCTTGTAATTTCTCCTTAGCAGTGTTTAGAAACTAAAGTGGAGGTGAGGAAAAAATGTCAAGGATCCCAGAAGGCAATCACATCACAACACTTTGCTCACGGCCAAATTAAACTGTAGTTCAGGACAAGCCAAGCTGCAGAATCGAATGCCATCCTTATTATCCTCACTTCACACATTTCTGCACCTCCACACCGTGCTGTAGAAGTGCCATGTCTTCTTTTATGCTTTCACCAGATATTTGTAGTATGATTTGCACCTTTTTTTTTTTTTTTTCTAATTTTCAGATCAGTTTTTTGCACTTTGAAAGTGTGTCAAGTATTTAAAGAAACTTGTAAAAAAAAAACAAACAAAAAGTTGCTAATAGCCATGTTTTACTGTATATGTTTACTTAAGAGTTCCAGAATTTACTACTGTGCTAATGCAGCAATAATGTTGGTGAGTTGCATCATGACACACTTGTCAACACAGGGATTGAAAGAAATTAAGAAATATGTGATATTTTTATAACTGCAAAGAGTTAAGTATGGAAATATGGAATGCTTTATCGATATCGGCACCTGCCTCTGGCAAAAAATAATAATCTATACCTTACAGAAAACATATGCTATGGAAATAACAAAATATGTACATTTGGTTTCCTTTATCATAGCTGACAGTTTATAATACTGTATATAATCTTTGCTTGTGTCATTTGAGAATTCCCAAGTTAAATTTAAGCTCCTTATAAGCTTTCAAAGTGACATGAGAAATAAAGATCTAATGCTAACTGAGAGCTTAATGCCCACGTCTCGTTTCCTCAAGTCAGAGTCCTCCACCAAGGCTGAAAACTCGTTCCACAACATGCATGAATTGAGGCCCCATGAACTGAGTTACCCATCAGCAGCCTGCCTTCACCTTTGAGCACCACTCTCAAGTGTTCCTGAAGGAGCATGAAGGAAGCTAAAGCACTGGACAGGAATAAGAAAAAGTATGGGGATTTCTTTAGGCAGGAGAGTGAAAATCCTGTACTTATTAGGAGAAATTCCCAGAACGTACAATGGGAGCTATTCTGGCAGTTTGAGTGCTCGTGTAGAGTAGAAAAGTGTTATATAGAAACCAGTCCATTTACCATTTCTTAAAGCGCTACATAGAGCATGTCTCCAAGTGCTTTCTGTTTAGTATTCACACACACTGACACTCCAATGAAGGTACTGGGATTAACTCAGGGTTCAGTATATTTTCCCAAGGGATACTTGCGGATGCAGACTGGAGCAGCCAGGGATTGAACCACCAGCCTTCTGATTGGTAGATGACTTGCTTTTCCTCCTGAGCCACCGCCACCTGAAGAGACACTGCTTCAAAATATCCAGTTACTGGAGCACACTGGACAAACTATTTACTAGAGAGCATTAATGCAGCAGTACAGACTCACACTAAGCTGAAATCCAATGTGCGCATACACAACATGTACCTGCAACTTGACTCCATGAACAGCCTTGTTCCTGATCACCATCTCTGACAGGTTATCCTCACCGCTGTTAATGTTTTTTTACCTCCGTTTATCGTTTACTGCTCAGATGATCCTAGCGTCTGGGAAAGATGCAAGATTATTTCACAGCATTTAGATACACGTATTGCAGCGTCAGTGACCCTATGGCCTTGGCGGAGGTTTGCGCTCTCTGAGTGCTTCTAGTTTATATATGAAATGCTGATGTTTGTCAGTTTTCAAGAATGTCTAATGGCCACGATATGTCTCCTTGCACAAGAATGGCATGCTAACAAGGTTAAACATTTTATTTTCAGGGTTAGCTTATCTCAAGTATTGTATGCCACCGTATCATGATACTAGGGAAACGACAAACTGAAATAGACCTGTACAGACTTTTTATTTGAGGTCTCCTCTTTTAAAGCTAACAATTGGCACAAAGTTATGTTCTACAAGGATGCTAGCAGCCAGTCAGTCATCAAACTGTAAACATTTGTGTTTTAATGGATATTCAATTTCAGATTACAGAATTTATAAGAACGTAAACAGTGATTTTAAATGATGTCACTGCATATGTACGAGAAACCACTGCTGATACAGATGTTTGTTGACAGTTCCTTGGGTGGACCTTGATGAACAGCCATCACATCACAGGATTCTCCCAGGACAAAATAAAATTCTGATTTTGAATAAGGGACATTTCTGACTGAGTAAGCAGTGTTAGATTACCTCCTGGAGCAGATGAGCATGTCATCTGTCCACAGTATATTACAATACATACATCACTTCACTTGGAAATAAATACAAATATTGGAATTGTTTCTTTGTAATTATACATCTGTAAAATACAAAATTACTTAAAGATAATGATGCACAGTGCCAAAGAACTCATGCCAAAACTAATTTACAGTAGCCAAATATCCAATTATAAATGATCTATGAAGGAATTTCAATTATATGAGTAAAAAAGTCACATTCTCTGAAGATTTTAAGCTGGTATGTGGATAATGGTGTTTGAATTATCCCAGCCAAAATCCTTCACTAACATAATCCACCAAGAGCTTATTACAATCAAAGCTACTTCTGTGCTATTCAGCACCATTTCACTCAGTTCAACTACTACATGTCCAGCTGTGAGCTGAAATTCTCTCACAAAATGACCAAAATAGCACAGGCACTCAGACGTGGCGGGCAGGATCCAGCAGCATTCATGTATGGCAAGAGGGTTCCTTTAGAGCTTTAGATCTTGGTCTGTCTGCTTTCATCATCACAGCTGGAATCAGAACTCCTCCTCTCCTCTTTGTGGCCCTCAACTGAGCCCTTCCTAGGCATCTCCAAGTTCTTCATCTTCTCCTTCTTCTCAGGGTCCAATTCGGCAAACTGAGCCTCTATCTTGGCTGGGTCAATGTAGGTGTAAAAATAGCCCATGATGGCAAAGATGATGCACACCAACACCAGCAGTGAGGCGAAGAGAATGTACTCGGCCCACTGGTAAAGAGAAGCACACAAAAAGTGTTCATTTGGAGCTCAGTGCTAGAAAAGTCTTAGCCAGTAGAGTTAGCTTGATTAGCAAAGATCATTGTCCTGTAGTACTAAAAATTTCATTTTCACCATTATATTTCTTTATACTTTAAAAATTATCCTCATATATATATATATATATGGAGAGAGAGATGACTCTTTAATGTGTGATATCCAGTGTCTTGTCATTGCATGCCAGCTCATAGGTTAAAGTTCTTCAGTACACTTCTGGAAGAGTCCACCTTGTTAAACTCAACCTGTGTTATTCCTGTCTACATTATCCACTCACCTGATCTGGGAGTTTTGCAGCCTCAGCAACAATAAGCACAATGATGTTACCCACAGCAACGGTTAACAGCCAGCCAGCCTGCAGCACAGCCTTCATGTTGCTGGGTGCCTGAAGTATTATAGTGTTACATCAAATCAGAAGACACAAGAATAACATCATCAGTTCTCAAGTATGCAGCTGGGACAGACCTTATTATTAAAAGAGAAACGTTAGGGAGAGCACCCTCTACCTGTGAGTAGGAGAACTCAAGGCCTGTGACAGAGAAGACCACCTCTCCTGAAGTCATGAGGAAGTACTGAGGAATCTGCCAGGCCATGTGGAAAGAGTTAGGCTCCATGTCCATCACTGATGCGATGTTTTCCGAGCACTGCGGTATGCAAAGATGTGTTAGTTCTGTCAAAAAAAATTGCATTCAAATGATGGCACGCCTCAGAGTGGATTTACAAGTTACCGCGTCTCCAAATCTGAAAGTTGGCGGGATGATCAAGGTGTAAGAGCTGCCAAAGCCCAGCTCTTGAGTGTAGTCGCACACATTTCCATTGTTATCCTTGATGATGTACTTAGCACTGCCACATAAAGAAAACCTCCAGTCAGAACAGTGAACTTCCACTAGTATAACCATGTTGGACTTCAGAATAAAATGAGAAATCAGTCTTACTTTCCCTGTGAAATATTAAGATATTGTGACATGTTGCTGGTAAAGTTGAACACCTTGTCACGCACGGTGATATTCAAAAATGAGCCAAATCCGTTCAAAAATCTGGGGAAAGAGGGTTCGGACAAAACAGAAAAGATCACGTTTTTAATCCTCTGAGGTCTACATCATTGAAGGTGATGTCACAAACATTTAAAAAAGTGCATCAGTTCTCCCTGATTGCCAAGACCTGGGAGAACAGTTTCTGAAATGACTGCTAAAAACTTGCCTGATAGCATTAGCACCCTTTTCCGGCTTTGAGGTGATGTCATTGAACTGGAAACAGAAAAATACTTCAGCACCCCAGTTTTTTGTTCTCAAAATAATCAATATGTGATTATATACAATAGCTGTTAAGCGTATGTTTTTTCCTTAAAGGAGAAAACATGACATGAAATTATTCACCTTTTCATACTCGAGCTGGGATCCCTCAGTGATCGCGATGGTATTTCGAGTGCCATTATCTAACGTTACGGTATGGTTTTGCTCAGGCCCCAGAAACAGGAAAAACTTGTTATTAAAGGTCAGGTAATCCTCACTGGCCTGTTGGAGAAAACAGTCAATATCAGCAGATTTTCCAAATTATGATCACAGTGACTGGGAATAGTGTCTTATGTTGGCAGGAATACCTCAAAAGCTCCCAAGTTAATCTTGTGGTTGTCCGCTTGGATTTCTAGTTTGCTGTTAACCATGTTGATGAACTTCACTTGGCCTTGTGTACTTGATGGGAAGTCAGGCAGGGTTTTCTAAAAGAAGAATGGAATTATGCTTCATACAGGTCATGTGTATTAAGTACTCAGATGTATCTGTGTGTGTTTTTCCTCATGTTACACTTACATCAATCTGTATCTGGACCAGGGCAGCAGCTACAAATGCGAGGGCAGCGAAGAACATCCCCACTGTCATCCTCTTTAAGGGACTGCAGAATACATGCGCACATTCATATAGAGCGTGCAGAGAGAATATAGGATATAGATAATATTGCTATGAATATTGAGTATATCGATTTTTGAGTTGGTGCAAACAACAGCTATTTGGTGCCATAGATTATACAAAATGAAGACACTCACGTGAAATTAAAGCACTTGGAAATCAGAGGGTAAACCACACTGTCCATGACTGGCACCAAAATCAGGATCAAGATAGGGTTGACAGTCTGGTGAGAAGAGAGTCACTCTTAATCCGTGTTCACACGTGCAGTGCAGCTTTGAGTATTTCTTTGTATTAGAATCAGGCATATGGAATATTAAACAGACTTCCATGTGTCCTGCTTGCTCTGCTGAGCCGGCACATAAACCACTGACATTGTCTGACTCAGACAGTCTCTTGTTTTTAGCTACAAGGGTTTGTTCACACCAATGCTGTCAGCTCGCCATAGGTGCAAAATGCTTTAATTCAATCAGGTCGTGACAGCAGCGTGTACACAAAAAAGTAAAAGTGAAATCCAGCCCAGTGTCTCACCTGCATCTGATCAGGCTGGATTGTGAGAGCCCCCTGTTGAGAGAACAAAAAAAAAAGGACAGAATCTCATTAAAATGATTCATTTCTGTGGGTTGAGCTCACAAGGTGTCATATTTAATTGAGTTTTAACATCAAAACATTAAAATATAACACTTACAAAGTTGCCATTCATGGTGGTCGCCTGGAAGGTCCATCTCGAGCCCTGTGGAACAGACACAGTTGTCATTTTGCCTCTCGCTGGATTTTGTCTGAATCCCTCATTTCAATTCATTTTTATTTATTCACAACGACAGCCATCACAGGTCATATGTGCAGGGTTTACCTATATTATCAGGTAAACATAGAACCCCGACAATCCAACTGTCTCCTATCAGCAAGCAATGCTCAGGGAGGGGCAGCCATCTGTGTGGTGCTGTGTAAACACATACCTGCTGGTCAAAGAGAGCCCAGAACATTGGCAGAGGGATGTAGAGGAACAGCACTTTCAGCACCATCTTCACCTGGGCAATCAGGAGTTTCTACACCAAAAATAGGAAAATGATAAGGATTTTATGACCACGCCGTTTGTTTTTTCATGTGCTTGCGTCTGTATGCTGCGCTCACGTCATATTTCTCCTCAGCCCAGTCCATCCAGTGCTCTCTCTTAGGGTACTGAGAAGATCGATGCCTGAAGCGGTTCTTGACAGCAAACTACAAACAGCAGAAAGACAATTGCAAAATAACGACTACAGTAAAATCTTTGAAACTGGAAACATTTTGGAGAAACATCATCCATGAGGAGCCCCTTACCCCGACGCACTTGCCAAATTTCACCATGATGTTGCCCTGTGGGGGATTCTTAGTGTACATAGGACTTCCAATAATGAACACAACTGCAAACACACACACACGCATATATTATATTATATTATATTATATTATATTATATTATATTATATTATATTATATTATATTATATTATATTATATTATATTATATTATATTATATTATATTATATTATATTATATTATATTATATATGTCAGATAAATGTAGCAGAGTATAAAATACTAACTTCTGAGAATTTATGTGACGCAGTGGAGGTACAAAGTAGCAGAAAATAAAACTACTCAAGTACCAAAAAAACCCACAACTGTCCTTCAGCACTGAGTTTGTTTTGTTTAAATGACTCCTACAGTTCTCATGGTTCACGTCAATATCTTTGATTCACTCCCACCTGTCTCATAAAATACCCATCTTCTGCTTTGCTACTCCGGCCTGTAGCCCAGGTTTTCTATTCCAGCTGTAATGACCCTGACTGACCTCACTCTGATATCATCAGGGCACGTTTGCAAAACTTATGTAGAGCCACAGAAGATACCACACAGCAGGACAGATAAGCTCCCAGACAGTGGCCTGTTAATCTACAATTTATGAACACTTAAAAAAGTATGCCTTATCAGAAAGAAGCACTAATCTGCTCCTTACAGTAAACACGAACTGTTTAGAATAAAATCCTTACTCAGCGCTACCACCATGAGGACGGCAGGGACACCAAAGGCCAGTGGGTAGCAATCTTGCTGGGTCTGGCCACATTTGTGAGCTGGAAATGGAAGCACATAAAAAAATCAGTATATGACTCAGTGATATATTTTACGCTCTGTAATTGGTTTAGTGTGTAGCACTACCTCTGAGCATGGGCGTGGTGAGAGTGGAGATCAGACTTCCAGCATTAATGGACAGGTAGAAGATGGAGAAGAAGGTGCTTCTCTGCTTCTCCTGTTGGGCACAGCAAGTTCAACAGGGGTTGTTTTTAAGAGTTTATTGCATGCATAATCTCTTTGATGATTAGCAGTGTCATTAACATTATGGAGTAATCTTTGTCCCCGGCCTTGAAGAATGTAATAAAATTACAGAACCGGTTGTGCCTGCGATCAATAGTTAATAAACTGCTAGCAGGGAAGAAACACAGATAAAGAAGTGCTGACCGAGTGCATCTGATAACTGAGTGAGGCTCATTTTAACTGCTGTGTATTCAGAGGAAAGGCAGTCAGTGCAGTCAGTGTATGTTGACATTGCCAGTTTGTCCATCTTTTATATACAGTCTGTATATAAAAGCCTGTAAAAGTATTACAGTTTTTTTTTTATTTGTAGATGTTGTTTTCACTGTATTTATTACAAGACTGTTTGACTGGGTTTCAAAAGACTTTGAGGTGTTTCTGCTTTTGCTAGTTCCCCTTTCTGTATACAGCAACACATGTGTGCCTGGCACCATCTGACCTGATGATCTTGAAACTGGTCTCCTCCAAAGGCAGACACACAGGGTTTGATGCCTCCTGTTCCCAAGGCAATAAGGATCAGACCCAGCATGGACAAAGCTCTGGAAGGGGGCAAAGCACAGATGCATTTATACATGTGACAGTGTGGATCCACTGCATTTCTGCTGTTCCTGACAGCGCTGGGTGTGTTCAACTCACATGTGGAAGGTCATGTTGTCAGGGGTGCCATTCTTGTTAGTATCTGTGATGTCACTAATAGCACTTACAGCCATGACGACCTGTCCTATTGCGTAAACAATGGACAGGTAAACAATAGTCCTATACAGAGGAAAGAGGAGAAGGAGCAAGTCTTAATCAGGTGTACAGCACATACAGATAAAGATAAGATAGACAAGGATCATAAATCCAAAGATAAAATGTAACAGCTCATCTCTGCGAGACACTTTTGAGACAAACCTTTTAAACTAAACTTTATACAGCTACTGTAACCGAATACAAAACAATTTATAGGTTGGTGCCTTTTCAAGAAAACATATTTTTTATTTCATTCTGAAGCTCACTTGAATTTGCCGAGCCACGAATCCGCCACAATAGCTCCCAGGATGGGTGTCAGGTAGCAGAGAGCCACAAATGTGTGGTAGATGGTGGTGGCGAAGTCTTCATCCCAAAGCAGGAAGTATTTGAAGTACAACACCAGCACAGCTGCAGACAACAAGGAGGAAGTACAAAGGAAAAAGTTGATTCATGCGAAGCTTATTGTATTTATATATCATTTAGATACTGTTAAAAGCATCAAGGAAAGCAATCAGTACATTTAGAGTTTGGGGGTGTTAGTTATGTTTCTTTACACTTTGCCGCTTTGGAGAGGGATCTTTAATATTTTTCATAATGCATGGATATAGATACTGTTTGCGCTAGCATATTGTTGGGGACCTTACAAAAAAATAGCATTAGCATAGTCGGTATCACTGAGGTCCCAAAAGGTCATTTTTAATCACTTGATGTCTGCTTACATTTAGCTTGTGACCCTATGAAGGGCAGTCCCTAGGTTGAAAACCACAGGATCTAACCATCTAAACCATCTTTTACTTTTGATACTTTGACTACTCTTTTGGAGATAATGCTTCTGTATAACAACAGGTGTCAAAAAAAATCTAGTGGGGATGTATATATGTGCATTGTGCAGTAACATAAAATGGTAATTGTCAAATAGTATACAGTAAATACTCACTTCGCATGCCATAGTAGGAGAAACGCTCGCAGAACTCATTGACTATAATGAAAAAGATGCTCAGCGGGTACCCGCAGATTGTGGCCTGTTAGAGGCAAAGGAGAAGTTTGCACCAGATGGAAACAGTATTGTATTCTGTTTGTATAAAAGTATTACAGGCAGTGCAGCTTAAGTTGAACTTACAGTTCTCTTCCTGGGCTTCTTTATGTCTTCATCTGCAGAAATAAGTTAACATGAGTTCTCCTTCAGAGTTACGTTTTTGAGCATGTATAGAAAGATCAGTTGAAACATCAATAGTAACTGTGCGCTGTTCACATAATTTATGGAATTATGGAAAGAAAATAGAAACTGAATAATGAAAAAAGTGTAATGTGTGTACAAAGAAAATGCTCCTGGAATAGAAAGCCCAAAATGTAAAATGTAAAAACGGGTTCTGGCCACAGGGTTCTCATCCAGACTGGGACTCACCTGCCATGGCTGCTGTGTGTGTCGACCTTCTGTCCCAAATTCTCTGACTGAGTCTTTGAGCAAGAGACAGAGAGAGAGGCTAGTGACTCCTGTCTAGATCCTGGACACTGAGACTTAGTCGATGAATGCCAAGGGTCCTTATGTAACCTCCCATCAACCATCGTGCAACACCCACTAATGCTGGACTATTAATCCAAGTACCATCTCCCAACATGCAAGTTTATTTGCCTTTCTCAGCATCATTGTTATCACAATTGAGTGTGTTGAGCCCTAATTATTTTATGACTCAAAGATCTCCGGTGCTATAACACAATTGGTCAGGACAGCTGATAACAGGGGCAATGCTATACAGTGTATTTCTCTTTGCTTTCGTTTATAACACAAGTTACATTATTGCTACTAGTTGTTAGAAATTGCACATTCATGCGTTACATACTCTTTGACCCTTTTTAGTTTTACATCAATCAACCACATCATTAGAACCACTGACAGGTGACACGTTTACAGACCAACCACATGCTATCAATGCATCTTGCTGTACATGTCTGTTTGATGATGTGTACACATTTTGTGAGGCAGTAAATCTATATCTTACTGATAGAACTTTTATCATAATTTACTAGAGAGGGAGTGCAGTTTCAGAAGTCTTTGAAGATCATTCTTTTTTCCCCAAGTTGGACAGGATTAGACATGAACAAGAGAGACAACTCAGGTTGGACCATTTAGAGACAAACGTAAGAGGTTGAAATTGTTTGGATATGTGCAGAGGAGGGATAGTGGTATACTGGGAGATGGATGTTGAAGACTGAGCTGCCAGGCAAGAGGAAAAATAAAGAGAGTTCATGGATGCAGTTGCAGAGGAAATGTAGATGTCTGGTCTGAAAAGATACAAGAGGATAGGGAGAGATGGAGGCACACAATCAGCTGTGGAATACCCTAAAGAGGGCAGATGAAAGAAAAAGAGGAAGAAGATTGTTGTTGCAGTTGTTTTGTGGGGGAGCCACGTGTCCCTGGTTTGTATCCAACTGTTTTTGTTGTTGTTTTTTTGCATGTCACATGGCATCACTTATTCCTCTCAGTACCAGCTTTGAGGTAATGAAAACAATGTCCAAATGATACCAATGTCAAATAATATATCTAATTATTGAGGCCTGCTAAACAGAAGCACACAGTTAAGATTTCTATATAAAAGCAAACATTTTAAATATAGCCCAAAAAACATATAAAAAAGGATAAAGCATTTAGAAACATGAGGCTCGAACTCTTGCATTTCATCAAATAAAGGCAAAAACACACACCGTGAAACACTTGCAGGACTCACAGGAGACACATGATGCTCAGCTGCCCAAATAGTTGAAACAATGGCACCACTGGGGTGTTTGTCCAGCAAGCCAACAAGAGCTTGTTTGTGTGTTTGTTTGTGTGTTTGTTTATGTGTGGCGGTTGTGTTGTTGGGGGTGGGCATAGTAGTCATTACATGCAGGATTAGCTGGTCTTTTACATGACACAGGGCACAGTGTGGGATTTCACTCACGTCTCCAGGTCTTGACCGTGAGGGAAAAAATGGAGAGCATCAAGAGACGAGTACAAAAATTTTTACTGTATCAGCCATTAACAGACAAATTTATAGAATGGAAAACACGGGCATTTATATACAAGCTGCAGTTTCACTACAGCAGTGCTTCTCAATTATTTCCTGTTATGCCCCCCCCAGGAAGAAGAAGCGCTCTGCGCTGCGAGTAGGCAAAAAAAGCCGTGCTATTACTTACTGCGCACACTCTGACAGTGAGAGCGCCACTGCCACCTACTGTTGTGGATGTGTAATTACAATTTATTCTAGTATGGCAAAAAAAAGCATGTTCCCCGGGGTCAGACGTCCCCCCCCCCCCCCCCCCCTGGTAGCGCGCCACTATTTGAGAAGCACTGCACTACACATTCATGTAGCCAAGCCAGAGTACCCGGAGAGAATCCATGCAGGCACAGGGAGAACAAACTCCACACAGAAAGGCCACAGACAGTTCAAACTGCATTCATCAACACTGGCTGATGATTTATTCTGTAAACTGCATATTTATGGAGCTCTGTAACAGACAAAATATAGCAAAAGGTTCAGATTACTAAAAAATGTGACTCAATACATCCAGAAACACATGCTAAATCCTGTTTGAAGAGGTTATGATGCTACAAAAGCACAAACTACATGCCACAGCTAGCTCCATAACTGAAAAGACTAGTGTTACATGTTTGGCCCTGTACTGTGCTCCTGCAGCTGCAAACATCTGCATATTTCAAAGCTGATCCCCTTTGATAAAAACCATAAGTAAACCAAATCACAGTCATCAATGCTCAACATAAATACTGTGCAGATTCCAAGTGTTATACTTTGTAGCACGAGGAGGAACCCATTTGCACTTTAAACAAGTAACACACAAAAAAGCTTTAATGTTTCTTCCCTTTGCAAGTCTTTAAATTCGACTCATATTTCAGGTAAAATAATAATGATAACAGGACCAAACAGCCGGTGAAAGCACTGAAATCTACTGGCATAACTCAGATGTGACCTTTGCTATCAGACTTCCAGCAACACTGTTGCTAAGTTAAATCTGATACAGATGGAATGATGTAGATAATTATTTTCTCAACAGCTGTAAAATTTGATTAAATTTGATATGCTGCAGATACAGGAGTATGTTACTTCAACACTGCCGACTTGTTTCCATATCATAAAAAAATTAAAGGCAAAGCAAGGACAAAGGCATTATTATTATTACATTTTTTTTATTTGTAAGTCTTAAACGTATTATATGAACAATCATACAGTAAAAATCTTGTGTTTTATTTTCATTTCATTTCACAGATAATATAAAAGGCATCATGACAAAGAAACAGATTGGAATACAAATTGTTCCACTCTTGGCTCGCATTGTCTTTTTTTCTAACGTCTTTGGCAAGAGCAGCTTCTGTGCAGTGGGTAGCCTTGGTAACAGTAGAAAATATTGCACACAATGTTCTTACAGAAAATAGGTTCTTACAGATGGTTTCTATACATGCTCTCAATAGCCTAAAATAGAATGACTAATTCTTTGAAGGATAAACTCTGATGCTCCTGCGCTCGACAGAAAAAAAGCACCTGCTGTAACTGGATCAAATGGGGGGGGGATACTGTGCACCAGGTTTGAGAAGTAGCGTTTATCGGTTTCTGTCTTGAAGCACTTCTTTCACAGATTTACCTGAATGAGAGCCCCACAGTTAAAAACGAATTAAGCAGACTTGGGTCAAATGCAAACGCTGAACTTCCTTGTGTTCCTCTGGGTGAGGCTCTGGACAAGAACAACAAGATAAGATCATGTTGTAAACTGAAGTTACTAATACATGCCTGTTAAGTCACTACATGTGTTCCAACACTCAGAATAAAATAAATCACCCAAATCTAGATAGATGGTGATATTAAAACTGTCAAGGTGTGAAAGTCAGCTGTACTGACTGGAGTCTCCACAGGAAACAAGAATAATAGGTAGCAGACATGACTTCATTGATTTTCCAGCTTCACCTGTGTGGAAATAGGAGTAAAAATGCAAACACGTGATGTTTTTGGGTAGTGTTAGATTCTTTGAAGGCATCCAGCTGATCCTTCGGGTATTTAGTGGTGACTGAGGAGCGAGTCTGGTCAAACATTTCTGTCAGAGTACGGCAGTCAAGCCATGTGGATTGGCACTGGTTGGTGTGCCACTGATGGTGTTGAAGATGCCCATAGAGTCAGACAGATTGCTCCTTGTACCATATTCCACTGGGTTTATCTGGAAGAAATGGGCAGTTGGGGAATGAAGATGAAAAAATGACCAAACCAAAACTAAATTTTGGTGCTGCTTCAGTTTACTTTTCTTAAAACTTTCTAAAAAAAATTTTGTCACTGTAGTGTAAGGACTTCATTTTATTTGTAAGAATACCAAATGCTAATGTCTGCCTGCTACATGTCAGTGGTCACCACACTTCAATATAATTTAATGACTTTAATGTTGATAGGCAATCATAATCAGGCTGCACACTAAGCTGATTTGAACAGGCATTTAATTTTATGTTTAGAAAGTCAGAGTTGGCTGCAAATACTTAAATACATAAAACTGTTTCCAGTCACTCCGTTTCTGGCTGTAATTCTAATCATTTTTATATAGTTCCTTTACAGTGTAAAGAGGAACTTTATGAAATGAATAAAGACATTATTACCATCCAATCTCCTCAGGACAGCACAAAGAAAGAGGGAGACAGGAAACATGGTTAGTAATGGTTAGTGTAGAAGACTGTAGTCGAGGACAGTTCTTTTGTTATGCCATTAATCATAAAGTTACACTTCAAACATGGCACCCTAGTCAGAGAATGTGTAGATAAGTGTAGATTAAACAACACAGAGATGTGAATAGAAGTAAATTCAGACCAATAAACACAAAAAGACCAAGAAAATATACTTTTTACAAGAGAAAATACTCTTTGTTCATTTTAACCATGTAACAGCACCAGGTGTAGCTTGACTCCTCTGATGCCACAGAACAAAGCGTGATAATTCTTAGTAAAACATATGGCAGTTCTGATGTATCTGATGTGACATCACATGTTCATCCTGATTATTTGTCAGTCTGTGGTGTTTCTACCTGTTCGTGCATGATGACCGACAGCTTTCTGGTCAGGTCCCTGTAGTTGGCCTTCATCTCATCGTGATACTCCTGCTGGTCTTCTTTAATCAGCCGCTCGTTCACCCCCAGTGCCTGAGCACAGGCGTCCACAAACTGCCTGAAAAGACACGCATGGAAAAACTCACATAAAGCGACAATCATAAAATGGTGAGCAGGGTTTTAATATACAACACAGCAGGGTGAGTTCATACAGTTCATCCATCCATCCATCCATGTCAACAGAATATAAAATAGCACAAACAATGGACAATGGGGTGAGTGATAAGAAAGCATGTAGTTTTTCTATCAGCAATGAGTACCTGAAGACCTCTTTGAGCTGTTTAACTTTGTTGTCTGCATATTTCTTGTCACTGCTGTTGTCTAGGAAGGCTCTGGCATAAGCAAGAGGACCAGCATTTACCTGGAAAACCAAAGACGTGAAAGAATAATTGTAGACGCAAGGAATAAAATGATTTTTAGCCTTTTAATTGGGAAAACGTAACCTCATCATTTTTCCTGTACCTGAACACTGATACTGCCTTGCAGCTTGAGCTGCAGGCGAATCATGTCCACCTCAGAGGCTGAGCACAGCTGTCGCAGCTCATTCACCTTGGCACTCATCTCATCTATGGCCACCTCTATGGGGCTCAGGTCGTTCTGGTGTTGGTACATGACTGCTATACGCTTCTTTACATATGGAAAAGAGTGGGTGGCTGAGCGGGCACAGGGTTAGAGGAGAAAAAGTATGTTATTAGCAGCAACGTACATGTATCCTTTGAACACAGACACATGTAGTTGTGGTCAAAAGTTTACATAAACTCATCGTGGGTGTAATTTCTTTGAACTGTTCTTTTTTCAGGGTGGAATGATTGCACAGCATACATCTTTAATGACTTTGGAAAAGTTTAGATCAAAAGTGTCTGATCGAGATACAACACGGAAGGAACATTTAACCAAACGTGTAAACATTTAAGCCTGTGTGTGTACTTTTGACCCTGTGCAGGTTAAAGAAAATCCAAAATAAATTCAAACTTGTGCACCCAATTCTTGCCCATGATGAGTGTATGCAAACTTTTGACCATGGCTGTATGTCTACTCATGTTATACCAGGATATTAACAGAAATCCACTGTACATGCAAACAGTCAGAAGGGTGTCTGTGCTACAGCAAAGTCAAATAGCATAATTATTAACAAGGCAAAGTAAGCGCTGAACTTTGGAATGATGTGGATGGTACATGAACCACACCTGGCTTTATTTGAACAACATTCTAGGTGATTTGCACTAAGGTGACACAGAGGTAATTGTAATCAGTAATTACAGCTGACAATCAGGAAGATATGCTTAGCTTCCTGACTTTGGTACTCCGATAAGACTGACAACGAACAGGTGTGCTATTAACGTCACATGATACTGAACTGTGAAACTGATCTGCTCCAGATTTAAAAATCATTTCCATGAATGCGTGACATACTGGTGAGAACAGTCCGCCGTTTACACTGCTCCTCCACCCCACCCTGCTTCTTGCCCGACACTGTGAATGGTGTCTCGAACACAAAGCGCCAGATGTTGTGGTTCTTCTCAAAGTCGGTCCTCCTGTCCTCCAGTTCTTTGTCATCAAGGTAGGGCGTGACATGTGTCACCTGGATGTAGGCGTACTTCGAGTCCAGGTCTTTCGGATTCACCTGTGGATGCAGAAGAGATTCTTCATCATCTTCTTTTTTTGTTCCTAACAGACCAATGTATAAAAATGTAAAGCTTGGTTTTTCCAGAGTGTTGCATACTGGAGGTATAAGCTTACATGAAAAAACAACAAATGGTGTCCCCCTATATATATATTATTTTCTGGGGTTAAAGGTTACATTAGCCAAAAAAAGAACATTCAGAGGATCAAGGTTAGAAGGTCAGATTGATGCAAGTTGAATATAAATTTTTAAAAATTAAATGTTTAAAAAATTACTATTAGGTTAATTAGTGATTCTAAATTGCCCAAAGGTGTTAATGTGAGTGTGAATGGTTGTCTGTCTCTCTGTGTTAGCCCTGCAAAAGGCTGGCGACCTGTACAGGGTGTACGCTGCCTCTCGCCCTATGATAGCTGGGATAGCCCCCCACACCACCCCCACACATGACCCTGAAAACAATAAGCAGAAGAGGAAGGAAGGAAGGAAGGAAGGAAGGAAGGAAGGAAGGATGGATGGATAGATAGATATCCATATAATTGTCAAGCAAAATGGGTCTACCCATTTCAGTCCAGTTCCAAGAAAAAAACATGCACTTGGCCTGAGGTATGTGACCCAAAATCAGATTCAGGCTCACACTGCACCACTCAAGATCATGAGCTGTCACAATTATGTGCTGGTGGAAGTCACTTGGTGAACAGAAAGATTTTGCATTAGGAGAAGGTCACCTTTGGGAGATGTAGTTTAAACAGCAGCAAAGTAAGTTATGGTGGATGAACAGGTCAAAAGCTCTCTTGCAGGAGAGTGCAGTTTGTCTCATTATTGCCAAACAAATGCGAATAAACCGTCAATTCAATTCAATTTTATTTATATAGCGCCAAATCACAACAAACAGTCCACCCAACAGGCTCTATGAGCAAGCACTTGGTGCCAGTGGGAAGGAAAAACTCCCTTTTAACAGGAAGAAAACCTCCAGCAGAACCCGGCTCAGGGAGGGGGGGTCATCTGCCATGACCGGTTGGGGCTGAGGGGAGAGACACAGGACAAAAGACACACTGTGGGAGACAGATTAATAATAACTAATGATTAAATGCAGAGTGGTGTATAAACACAGGAAGAGTGAAAAGAGGTAAGTGAAAAAGAAATCTTCAGTGCATCATGGGAACCCCCCAGCAGCCTAGGCCTATATAAGCATAACTAAGGGAGGGTTTAGGGTCACCTGATCCAGCCCTAACTATAAGCTTGATCAAAAAGGAAAGTTTTAAGCCTAATCTTAAAAATAGAGAGGGTGTCTGTCTCCCAAATCCAAACTGGGAGCTGGTTCCACAGAAGAGGCGCCTGAAAGCTGAAGACTCTGCCTCCCATTCTACTCTGAAGTATCCTAGGAACCACAAGTAAGCCAGCAGTCTGAGAGCGAAGTGCTCTATTGGGGTGATACGGTACTATGAGGTCTTTGAGATAAGATGGGGCCTGATTATTCAAGACCTTGTATGTGAGGAGAAGGATTTTAAATTCTATTCTAGATTTAACAGGGAGCCAATGAAGAGAAGCCAATATGGGAGAAATCTGCTCTCTCCTTCTAGTCCCTGTAAGAAACTCTAGCTGCAGCATTTTGGATCAGCTGAAGGCTTTTCAGGGAGCTTTTAGAACAGCCTGATAATAATGAATTACAATAGTCCAGCCTAGAAGTAATAAATGCATGAATTAGCTTTTCAGCATTAGTCTGACACAGGATGTTTCTAATTTTAGAGACACTGAGCAAATCTAAGAAAGTATGCACATATTAAATAAATGTTTGTTTAATATGTGCATTGAAGGACATATCCTGGTTAAAAAAAAAAAAAAAATGACTCCAAAACTCCTCCCAGTGTTACTGCAGGCCAAAGTAATGCCATCCAGAGTAAGCATCTGGTTTGACACCATGTTTCTAAGGTTTGTGGGGCCGAGTACAATAACTTCAGTTTTATCTGAATTTAGAAGCAGGAAATTAGAGGTCATCCAGGCCTTAATGTCTTTAAGAGATTCCTGCTACATTCTTACTAATTGATGTGTATCATCTGGCTTCATGCCTAGAATAGAATTGAATTGGTGCTAATACAGAACCATGTGGGACTCCATAATTAACCTTAGTGTGTGAAGACTCCCCATTAACATGAACAAATTGGAGTCTATTAGACAGATAAGATTCATGCCACTGCAGCACAGTACCACAGTCAAGTGACAGCTTTTTAATTAATGGTTTAATTATTGCCACCTTAAAAGCCTGTGGTATGTAGCCAGTTAATAAAGATAGATATTTAAGATTGAAGCATTAATTAATGGAAGGACTTCTTTGAGCAGTCTTGTAGGAATGGGGTCTAATAGAAACGTTGATGGCTTGAAGGAAGTAACTATTGAAGTTAACTCAGAAAAATCAATCAGAGAGAAAGAGAAAGAGTCTAAATAAATATCAGTAATATTGAAAGTAGTTGAAAGTTATGTCTGAGATGGTTATGAACAATTTTTCTCTAATGGTTAAAATTTCATTTGTGAAGAAATTCGTGAGGTCATTACTAGCCGAGTTAAAAGGAATACTCGGCTGTACAGAGCTCTGACTCTTTGTCAGCCTGGCTACAGTGCTGAAAACAAACCTGGGGTTGTTCTTATTTTCTTCAATTAGTGATGAATACAAACACACAAAAATGTGATCCCACCTTGCCAGAGTCCTGAATAATCTTGACATTCTCCTGGCCGAATTTGTCCGAGTACAGCTTCAGGAGCCTCTGGGAAATTTCAGACAGTGGAGTGAACTTTGGCTCCTTGTAGATGTATTCTTTTCCATCCTCATCCTCAAAGAAGCCCTGCAAAAGTGAAAGATTAGAACTGAAATAAGCTGGTAAACAACGGTGCACTAAACATAAAGTGGACCTATTATGCTCATTTCCAGCTTCATATTGTTAAAATTGCACTCTATAAAAGTAGCTTTGCATGATTCACAGTTTAAAACAATCCTTGATTACATTATAGTGGGCATGGATTCTGCCTCATCATTTTGACTTCATCTACAGCCATCTTTTTTATGACTGGAAACCTTTCTGCAAACATAATCTTGTACTTGTGGACACCACGACCTCTACTTGCCAGTGTAGAGGTTCTTTTAACAACCTACTAATACACACAACTTATTGTTCCTCGTACATGTTCCAGCACTTATCTGGAGAATGGAGAGTATGATCATCCGCAACCACAAAGATTACATCAGGACATCTTTTAACCACCATTGTCTTTTCTTTCTTCTTCAGGAAAGTCAGCTTCTTTTACAACCAAAACAGCTTTTTAGGACAACCTCTAAAATTTGCCCAGTTCACTCTCTTTGATGATAACCAAGCATGGCTGAGCTCATGGCTCACAGGATTACTTGCAGTCGTACTCAGAGCATTCACCGCTAACTAACTAAATAACTAACTGTTTATCAATTCTGAGCACTGTGTACTTTAAGCAAAGTGACTGTGGTGATAAAACACCAGAATTTAAAAATGGTTCAATAAAAAGACAACTGAAAAATTTACATAGAGGGAAAAGCATATATATTATATTCATGCATGCATAACAGTTACACAGTGGTTTATTTGTGGAAAAGTAATAGTGTGCGACTGGAAAGGGTTAATGAGTTAGTTAAAAGAAACTTTCAAAGTAAGGATCACAGCAGGATCACATACGGCTTAACAACAAAAGGAAAAAATTAGTGTCTGGTATTTTGCAAATAAAACAGAAAGGGGGGGGCGGGTGCAAAAATATAAAAACTATTGTTCTGTCATTGAGCAAACAAGTTTATATACATTATATACATTATATACAGTGGGTGCCAATGCTCAGCTGTTTTGGATTCATAGCAGGGGGTTAGGAGAAGAGTGTGTGTGTGTGTGGGGGGGGGGGGGGGGTGTCATGGTAAAGTCAGTGAACAATTATGCAAAGTTTGATGGGTCCAGCTTGAACAGTATGCATCTATGGTGTGGATTTGAACATCCTAGCTGAGAGCGTTCTTGAGTTCACAAGATTTTCAGAGAAATTGACCTCTGACCTCTGTTGCCTTTAGGAGATTCAACCTCATCTGGAATTTTTAGTAGATGCATCTATGGTGTGATTTTGAACTTCCTAGGTCACACTGGTCTCAAGTTATGGCCAACGTTGAAGGTTTTGTGGAACAAAACTATGGCAATACCTCGTTTTTTTCTACAGCTACTTGCTAGTAATTTTATAACTGCACATTAGCTCTTAAACAACATAAAGAGGCAGACGTGGAGAAGGACTCACACACAGCTCTACACCTCTGTTCACTTACCGCAGCCTTGGAAGGGAAGGGAAAAGAAGAGAAATCTCAATTACAAAGAGGCTTTTAGTAGGGTTACATTTAGATTCAAAGGTTTGTGTGTGTGTGTGTGTGTGTGTGTGTGTGTGTGTGTGTGTGTGTGTGTGTGTGTGTGTGTGTGTGTGTGTGTGTGTGTGTGTGTGTGTGTGTGTGTGTATAGACATGTTACTCTACGGCACAAAGCCAAAGGTAAGTTAGCCATGTTATGCTTTGATCAAGACTGTGAACTGAGTCAGCATTCATGCTAGACCAAAAATGTTGGTTACTACAGTTATTTACTGAATTTCTTTATTTTTGATTTTGTAAACTTACCTGTCCAAAGAAGGCCACTCTGAAGTATGTGCCAAGCAGTCTCTTTCCACTATGCATCACTTCCATCACTTTAGTATAGGCACGGTGGAGTGTATCATACAGGTGTGTCAGTTTCTGTTCCACAAATTAAGAAACAAATTGCAACAATTGTCACTGGGATCAAGATTTTTTTTTTAAATTTTAGACAAAAAGAGTATTACACCGTGGATTTAAGCTGTGTGAAGTCCAATTGGCATTGTAAACACTGAGTAGTGTGAAAGGTGGGTGCAAAAGTTTATACTTTTTAAGCAAAAACTATTTTGTGGCTAGTGCAACAACATATGTGTGGGCTGAAGACTGTAATCATTTTGAAATCTATAGATCCCAGCATAGGTTGAAGCCATATGGGAAACAGTTTATAAGCACTGTGCCCACACACTTATAAATTGTGCACACAATTATTTCTTTCAACAACAAGGACTTCCCTGGTAGCCTCAACCTGGATGATTGGTTTTGGAGTGAAAAGTTTATTTAAATTTATTTTCATAGCATTTTCATGCAGTAGACCACATCATTTATAGCCTAAGCCAGCTTGCAATGCCCATCCCTGGTTGCAAAAAGCACAGTAATGAAACATTCTCTAAAGGGCCTTGAAAGGAAAAAGTCATTTGCAAGTTATACACCACACTCTTACAGTTTTTGTTAGCTTGGTGGTTAAACGACTGCTTGGTGGCAAGGCCCTGAGGTGGATGAGATGCTGTAGGGCTGTCTTGATTGACACGCCTCTGCATCATCACATGGAGATCTGGGGTGGTGCCACTGGACTGGCAGACTGGGGGGTGTGCTCCAACTATTGGGGGATCACACTCCTCAGCCTCCCCGGGAAGATCTATGGCAGGGTGCTGGAAAGGACGGTCTGTCCGTTACTCCAATCTCGTATTCAAAAGGAACAATGAGTTCCTGGTTGTGGAACGCTGGACGAGCTCTTTTACTCTCAAGGATATTCGAATGTGTGTGGGAGTTTGCCCATCCAGGCGTCCACGCTAAATGTGTTTTGTGGACCTGGAGACGGCATTCCGCCGCATCCCTTGGGGTATCCTGTGGGGGGTACTGTGAGAATAGGGGCTGGCTGGCCTGCTGTTGTGGGCCATTCAGCGAGAGCTTGGTCCGCATTGCCAGTAATATGTCTGACACATTTCCTGTGGGTGTTGGACTCCACCAGGGTTGCCCTTTGTCACTGATTCTGTTCATAATTTTTATGAACAGAATTTCTTGAAGTAGCCAAGTGGTGGAAGGCTTCCACTCTGGTGGCCTCAGAATCTCATCTCTGCTTTTTGTGGATGATGAGATCATATTGGCTTCATCAGGTAGAGGCCTCTAGCTCACACTGGAACAGTTCACAGCAGAGTATGAAGTGGCTGGTATGAGAATTAGCACCTCTAAGTCTGACCACCGCTCCATTGTGGTAAAGAGGGAGGCAGTGTCCCCCTGGATGAGCTGGAGGAGGTGGCTATGGAGAGACATGTCTGGGCTTCTCTGCTTAGACTGCTGCCACCGCAAACCATTCCCGGATAAATGGAAGAAAATGGATGGATAGATGGATGGACGGATTGAATGCACAAATGCACACTTTGCCTGTAACTTGTGCTCACTGTGCAGGTTACCTCAAAGTCTCTGCGCTGTTCGTAGATGGGAATGATAAGTCTGTAGACATCAGCAATGAGCTCATAACGCTCTGCCTTCCAGAGGCCATCAGCACACTCCTCTAATAGCTCGATCAGCACCTCCTGAACACAAACGTAGAAAAATAAATGTAAGCTTCACTAAACATTCCCCTACTCCCTGCAGTTTTATTGTACAACATCTAAGTGATGCACAGAGGGACAATACATTCGTCTTGGATGACGTAGTGAACTTAAACTGAACATAGTGTTCATCCAGACAGATAACAGACCTATCATCTCCTTTCTTTTTATTTAGGGATGGCCTTGATTTCAGCAAGAGGTACAGTTTTAGAGAGGATGGAAAGTAAAAGTGTTTTTGATTACTGATCTGTTGAAAAAAGTAATTATAATATAATAAGAAATCTTAAATTTCTAGGGTTATCATTTTACCAGAAGATCTGGTCTCATGCCTTTGCCTATGCTGGAAGTCTTTGGCCAAGACACTGAGAAGTGGGAATACTGAGTGCCAAAACAAACTGTGGCAAAAGCCAATAGAAAAGAAAGAAAAAAAAAACTTTAAGCTAGCATTCAGAAAAGATCAAAACACTCTAACCTCACTGAAGTGAACATCCTGCATCCCGACGTCCTCCATCATGGCCGCTTCCTCATCAATGTTTGGAGTGATGACGCGGAAAGATGAGCAGCCGTGCCTGAACATGCCTGGCATAAAGAAGGCACCCAGAGAGTTCCAGCAGAAGCATGGATGAAAAACAGCAGCAGCATGAAGCCTTTTTTCGTGATGAACAAAAACTAACTTGTTGAAAATAAGATCAACTTGAAAACAGCAAGCAGAAACTAATGCAATAATGATAAATAGATCACTTGAGCTTTGTCACATGGCGCATTATCTTGCTGGAAGCAGTCATCAGAAGATTTTGCCCATAAAGGGATGGAGATGGTCCGCAATAATACTTAGGTAGGTAAAAAACTTTATAGCATATGTTCATGTAAGTGAGTGGGTGTGTGTGGAAAAAAAGTATATGGCTCACCTTATTACTCCAGAAAAAATAAGTGGGTCAGATTATTCAGTAGAAAATAATTAAATCATCTTTTTATTTTTTACAATTATTGATGTATTGATTGTCTGTTTTAGAGTTTTAAACTAATTTGCAGTATATACACTTTGCAATTTTAAGTACTGACATTCCTCTGATCTATAGCTTTTTATTACTCTCCATAAATCTGTCCTCTGAACACAACAAGACAGTTGATCTGTTTTTTTGAGGTTATCAGTCAATCAATCATTGCAGGATAATCTTTCACTGCTGTTGTAATGCTTAGCAGGAATTCAGTTTATGGTCTGTGTAAATGAGGATCATAAAAAAAGTTGAAATTAAGTGTCAGGAGACCCACAGTCTTACATTATATCCTCAACTCACCTTTCCTCCAGAGATACTCAGCCACCAGAGCAGCAACATGCACGTAACACATAGCTGCCTGCAGGTGAGAAGGACAAAACACAGTCATAAATCAGAGGCTAACACAACAATGACCTACACAAAAAAAAGTCAAGGCATTCAAAGTGATGTAAAATACCTCTGAAAGATCACCATTCTTGTTGTGGATGCGAGCCATACTGTCCAGCCAGGTTTTACGGAGCTCAGGGGTGCTGGTATAGGACTTGGCTAAGCTGTATTGGAGGTCCACCAGCATTTCAGGGTCGTTGTCGTGCTCCTTCATCTGCTCTGTGGCCATCAGCACTGTCCTGATGCGTTTTGTCAGGTCCTTCACATCTGAAGGAAACACTGTGTGCTGCACGAGTACAACAGGAACACTCAGAAAACCCGTGAGAAAATGAAAACGCAAGTGGTCTCCACCTGTAAAACATTCCTGAATTTTATGAACACTAAAGCAGCTGAAACAGATTACTATTTTTGTTTTTTTTAAAGGATAAACATGGGCTAATCAACTAATTTAGGATAGAAAGTAACTAAAATTACTGAACAATTCTCCCTGCAATTTAATTTGCCTCCCAAACTCTCACTCCTCACCTTGATGGTCTTGTCACTGTTGGCGCAGTTGTTGATGATGGAGAGAGACTGCTGGAAGCGCGTACCGCCGATACCGATGACATCAGCAATCAGCTGACTGACAGCAATTACCACCTGGGTGAATAAAGACCTTAAATTAATGACTTGCTGTACAACACACAGGTACATGGTTAACATAAGCAGACACATCAAAGAGGCCGCACGTACTGTAGACAAAATAAACAAGCATATAAAATGTAAAATTTGGACAGACTCAGATGAAACGTTTACCTGCAGGTGTGTTCGTACAAAGGACTTGCGCCCTGCGTAGTCAAAGTTGCTTTTCATAAGGAAGTACAGAAGGTGTGCAGCGTCACTGCGGATGGAGCTCAGCTTGGAGTTACAGCCCTTGAGAATTTCGTAGCAGAGAGAGGCACACATGTCGGCCCGGCCGTCAAAAAAGGTACAAGGGAACTGGAGGACATGGAAATGCAGCTTTGCAGTCATTTGAAGTGGATTTGTGGATATCAATAAATACAGGAGTCAAATCACCAACTTGCTTGTTACACAACTACAATCCAACAAAGTTAGGTCAAGCTGCTTAAAAGACAGCAAAAAAGGGGGGGGGGGGGGGGGGGCAGATACTTCACCTTGTAAATGAAGGTCCTGAGTGAGGTGAAGACCTGTTTGAGGGCAGCCTCAGACTGAGGGATCTGCAGGAAGCACAGGTGCACCTGGAAAACCTTCTTCATCAGGGGATTGTGACCCAGATCTGAATTCAACTGGGTCTGAAAACAGGGGAGGTGACTGTTGTTTCATGGCCAGCCAGAAAATAAAGGGCATCATGTTGGAGGGTTATATGTACAGGCTGTTTTGGTTAATACCTTGAATCCCATGATGAAGGTGCTAAGTGTGTCCAGCACAGTCAGACAGACCTCTGTAGACACATTGGCCTCCAGAAGGCACTGGCTGCTCACGTCTGCTTCCGTATGTGAGTACACTGCACGGGAAGCACATGCACAAAGTCTCTGATAATGTTTTATTAGGGCAATAATAAGCACAGTTACAATTTGATTGCTTTGCTGATTCTGATCTAAGACCAATGATTGTTTGCCAAGTGTGTTATAGTATGCCAGACCTGTTGCTGGTATTGTCACTATGACTAATACAATTTTGCCCAAATTATCCCAAATAAAATGCCCAAATGTGATTTTTACATGACTAGACAAAAATAATAATAATGTGCATATTTTAGGTCATAATTTTTTTAGTTGGCCCATTGTAGGAGATGTGTCACTTTTGCCTAAATGAGATCAAATATGAGGTTTTATTTAAACAGTTAACCTTTAATAAATCCTCTCTTTTGCAGGTTTGGGGTTATGGATTGTTTTCAGCTGCAGTTTGTGCACCTGAAAAGTGCAAGTGTAAGAGTCGTGCTAACTCAATATGTGCGCTGCCTTTATATTGATTCAGTTTTGTTCATATTTTACTTTTATATCCTGGGCCTCTCTCTGTGTGGAGTTTGCATGTTCTCCCCGTGTCTGTGTGGGTTTCCTCCCACAGTCCAAAGACATGGACTTACTATGGTTAGGTTAACTGGCTACTCTAAATTGCCCATAGGTGTGAATGAGTGTGTGAATGTGAGTGGGGATGGTTGTCTGTCTTTTCCTGTACAGGCCCTGCCTGTACAGGGTGTAGCTTTGTCAGCTGGGATAGGCTCCAGCTTTTTTTTTTTTAGGTGGAAATGTCTTTAAAGAAACACAAAACACTAGGAGTCACCTAATGATTCAACAAAATACACTTACTGCCCCCCTAATGTAAATTAGGGACCAATTCTGTTTACATTATACATGCTTCCCTTAGGCAGTATTATTAGAAGGGATAGCATATATTTTTTGGGAGGCAGAGCCTTCAGCTTTCAGACCCTTCTTGTGTGGAACCAGCTCCTGGTTTGGATTCGAGAGACAGACACCCTCCATACTTATAAGATTAGGCTTAACACTTTCCGTTTTGATAAAGCTCATAGTTTGGGCTGGATCAGGTGACCCTGAACCCTCGCTTATTTACACAGCAATAGGCTTAGGCTGCTGGGGGAGCTTCCCCTGATGCACTGAGCGCTTCTTCTTCACTCACCTCTTTTCTCTGTGTGTGTGTTTATGCATCACTCTGCATTTAGTTATATTAATCTCTTTCACAGTGCAACCAGCTGGCTGCCTCTCCCTGAGCCTGGTTCTGCTTGCTCATACGGGAGTTGTCTGATTGTCAGGGTTTCATCTCTATTACTGTACAGTCTTTACTTTACAATATAAAGTGACTTGAGGCAACTGTTATTGTGATTTGGTGCTATATAAATAAAACTGCACTGAACTGGGACAGAGGAAATAAAACCAGAACACCAGTGATGTCGTAGTTTATCTGACTTATTATAATTCATAGATTATTGTCTGTAAAATGATAAACGTGACCTTGAGCACAATTTGGGTGAAGACCCTTTAGGTGATCACTGTGTGCAAATTTCACAAAAATCGGACAAATACTGTACAAAGAGTCTCGAGTCTTGTGAATTGTGGGTGGACAGATTTACAATGGATGCCTCATTATGGCAAAAGATCATTGGTCCTTCAGATGGATTAACTAATAAATATTATCACAGACCTAGACTATATGATTAGGTATTTTTTATTAACATGTTTATTTGCTTTTTCTTGTCATATAAATGACACCCATTTAATTTCAGGACAGGCCTACTGTTGTTAAAGGTGTGAGCATTCTCCAGAGTTCCCAGCTGCTGCAGACGGGTATGGAGGATCCCAGCTCTGCTACGAGACACAGGGAGAGTCAGTGATTTCTTGTCTGGAGCTACAGACACTGCCCCCTCCTGGTTCCTGTTGGAAAGAGGAGAAGCACCATTAACTGTAAGCCTGGATGTATCACTGTCATTGGACAGCCACAGCACCAGTCAAACGTATGCATACACTCAACCATTCATATCAATGGGTGAGTGTGTTCAAAATTTGGACTCGTGCTGTAAGTCAAAACAAAGACACACAAAAATATATGAAATCAAACAAATCATCACTGCAACTTTACGGTAATTTTAAAGTATCACTCTCTGAGGGAAGAAACCACAAAACCAAATGAAATGAATAAATGGTGAATATGTAAGGTGGTTTTAAACTGACAGAGGAAAATAAAATGTTATGCAAACAGAAAGTTAAGCAAAGAGAGAATGTAAGACTGCAAGCTTACCCAAGTAGGAGAAGCCATAAAGCAACTTTCCAACAGTGTTAAAGATGAAAGAACAAACCAAGAGCCAAAGATTAAAAGATTTCAAGTGGATTTGTTCATAATTCTCTGTTTAAGCATGAGTTATTTATTGCCAGCAAAATTAGTTTCAGTTAAAGAATTCAGAAATTGGCAGATAGAACGACATTTACTCTACCTGGCAATGAATCTCTTCCCCATGTATCTGAACTGATGAAGGCAAACTCTGCAGGACAAATGCAGGCTTGGTTATTCACAGGTTAAGACTGGCAAATATAAACAGGACATTCTGACAGCTTTGGGCCGTGATTTACAGCAGACTGCTGTAAAAATTATTGCCACTTTTTTTTTGTTTGGACCCTTCCAACCCTGCTACATATCAGCTACATTATCAGCTAGTCTGTCGCCAACCCATCAACTTCTTATGCCTTCATAGTACAACCCTTTCATCCAAATATGGTCATTTATGGCTCTAAACTAAAATCCCAAATGGCAACAACTGAAATTCCAAACTCAAGGCAGACGAGCAGTCCACAGACCAGGAGGAGACGTCACTACTGTGTCAACATCTTTTACTGGGGGAAGCAGCTAGCCTGGCTAACGTTCATTAATTTGTTTACTAATACCTCTAAGGCTCAAATGTGTGCAATCATAAATAATTTCTTTCTTTACTTACTCTATCAGTGTGAAGAAGTCCATTAGCTCTGAGGGAACAGCTTTGTTCCAGTAAGCAAAAAGGGCCTCTGAGGGTGATGAAATGACATGAAATAGGTTATTTTAGACCACAGCATGTGTCAAAATCATGTAGAATGACTCGTGCACTCTGTCCTACCCTCTGACATGTTCTTGAGGATATGCAGAAAACACATGAGCAGGTTTTTAATCTCTTCCTGGTCCAGTTTGTCACAGCGCAACACAGTGCTGCCCAGGGCTGACGCACACTGGTTCTGGTGAACAGGAATGATGCAGAGACACAGGAAAGGGAAAAATTTTAGTCATCGGCCGTCAGAGTTACTGAAAAAAAAAAAAATCCAACCTTCAAAGGAATAAAGCACATCACTCAAACAACCCAAACTTTAGAGGTGAGAAATGTCGGGTATTTTCTTTAAACCGTTTACTGCAAGATCAACTGCAGGTTTTAAAAAGCATCTGAGAAAATAAGTGAAAAAGCAACAAGGTCAGCCCAACCTTTCCAGAGGTACACTCAAACTCCCTGATGTGGGACACTCACAAGACAATAATTTCAGAGGAACATTAGAAATAGAAGAAATACTTTGGATATGGATATTATACAGATATCTGCAAACCAGGGTATGTTTTAGTCTCTAATCTGGAATAATAAATCCCAAATTTGCAAGACTCTGTATAATTATCCCCAAAAGCTCTGCAGAGGTCACACAGGTCAAACAGAATACTTGTAAAGTTATGTTTTCCTCATGATTTGCATCCACCCTCTGGCCTGCAGCTGGCTTGTTATTATCACTGTCACTGTCCCACAGGAGGTCAGACAGGGGCACAGTGAGGAGAGAGAAGTCCATGGTCACCCTCTTAGTTCCACGATTAAGAGGAGGTGGGACTTGGTCTTCGGGTTCAAAAGGGAGAGGGGGCACGTTGACTGAATGCCTTCTGGTAAATCTCTCTTTTTGGTGGAGTTGGGATGTGACAGAGCAGGGAGAAGGGGTGTGGGAGCACTGGCGGGAGGATAGTGTGGGTGTGAAGACAATAGAAAATAAAGATAAGTGTCAAGAGGGCTGAAATCTTGCTGACACTTGCTTTGCTTTGTCATTATTATGATTCCCACAGAGCTCTGGCCTGCATCATGAAATAAGTAAAACTTGAGCACCATCTGGATTTTATTTCTCTGTGCAGAATGTGCAGGAATACATATGTGGTATATCCTCTTTAATATCCACCAAAGATAATTCACAGATATGGACAGTTATCCCACAGTGACATATTATAGTCAGTGAAACCCCACAGTGGTTCAACACCATGTTAGTTTTTCTAGACAAACTCTAATAATGCAAAACAATCATGTCACTGAACAAACTGAGCATCCGAAATCCTGCTCTGCTTTCACATAGTCGGTCATCAGAGACGCATATATAGACACAAAAGCAAAAAATACTTTTGTTTTTAATTTGATATAAATTAGGACTCATAACTAAGGATTGACACAGTTTATTGGTCGTTTACTTTGCAGATTAAGTGGTCCCCTACCTTCTCCAGAGAGTTGGTCTTGTCACTGCTCTTGTCCAGCAGGCTGTTCCCAGAGTCGGTGGAGACCAGAGAGCCTCTGGAGTCTGCGTGGTGAACTGAGCCGGCGTTGGTAGTGGAACTTTGAGGAGAGGCTGCGGAGGGACCACAAAAAGAAACTTTACATTTGTGATCATGTTGCAAAATCACTGAACTATGATGAAAGGCGGCTTTTGTTAATTCTAAAAGATATTTTGAATGCTGTGTCCAAATTTGACACATTTTCATTACTCAGTAAAAAGACTCTATGTCCTTTCATTGTTGAGATAGAGGAAAAGGGAAACACCTGTTCCAGAGATGACCCCAAACACGTCTTTATGCAGAGCGTTCTCTATGCAGCTGCCAGCTTTCTGAGGAGTCACCATTGAGGTCTGCACCAGAGAGTCCTCCCTCGTGTTCTGGAACAGAAAGCAAAAGTGAGCTGGTTTCACTCCACAACTAAAATTACTGTTGAAGTGTTTTAGTACTTGAAGAGATTAAAGAGACACTACAGAACAGGCAAGCTACCATTCAGTTTACAACCACTAGGTGTCAGGCTTACATTATTATTGCTGAGAGAAGCTGACTCCTTGATGTCAAGTCTATAAACATTCTCCTGGAGCAGGCCAAACAGTGGGAGGTAGAGAGTGGCAAGTCTGGCCTGTTGGCTCTGGAATGATAATTTAATAATTTAAAGTTGTCTAATAAGAAATTACTATTTGCCATACTGGTTAAATTACGACACATCCTTCTATGAGAATACGGCTGAAGAACAGATAGTGGCCCGAAGCTGCAGAACTTACTTTTGCAGCGTAGCGGTCATCAAATGTGTGTTTGATCATCAGTCCCTTGAGCACCTGAATGGCAATCTGACGAATTTCCCTGTACTCCTGAAGCGCAGCACCCACCTCCCTGAGCAGCAGGCCCACCAGGAAGTGATTTCGACAGAATTCATCAGTCAGCGAGTAGTCCAGCTGGATATCTGTAGGCATACAGCAGCAGAAATAATTTATGATATGGTAGAAGGAACCGGATTCAAAAGGCAAGCACAAAAACAGATGCACTTTATAGATGAAGTCAGTGAAAACTGTATCTTCTTTACCTTGGAACCTCTGTATTCTGCCTTTCCAGAAAGGCATGGGCAGATTTAAAGGGACATAGTGCTCATGGTTGCAGACCTCCCGCAGGAACTCAAACTTAAATTCATATAAGGTCTATGAGGAACATAAGAGAATGTACACTTTATGGTTTTACATTAGCTTTAACTTTATATTTAACTTGTATCAAATCTTTAAAGACTTCATTTATCAGCAGAGCCTGTTAACCTTGGGGTCTCCAGGCACAAAGCAGTTCATGTAGTTGTTGATCTGCTTAAACACGAAGCCTCTGTTCATGAAGGTGAAACAGCGCTGTGTGAAAAGGGAACAGGTACTTCATTTTCTTTGAGTTGAACTGAATTATTGTGTCATTTTAATAGTAATCAAAAATAAACAATATGAAGTAAGTAGTACAGAATATAAAAGCAATTGATGTTTTCATGTGCAACCTCAAACCGACCTTGATGAAAACTGCCAGGCTGTGGTTGGCATTGCGAGCCGCATCGAGATTGTCCTTGTATTTCTGGGTGATGTGTGGCATCAGCATATTAACCAGAGTCTCCACTGTGTGGTAGTAGGACGCAGAAAAACGCTGGTTCCTGGAGACCTGGACATACGAGGGCAAACCAAGAAAAAGAGGAGGATTTGGAGCAGTCAGGTTTGTAAGGGAATGCCTTAAGTACAAAGAAAAGCCTTAACAACAGATCTACCTTGACCTTCCCACGCTCTACCAGATAATGAGCCATTGATTTTACCAGAGCTTCAAAGAAGTACCAGGAGTGCTGCAACACAAAACAGAGGGTCAGTGAAAGGAAAATAAGATTCATTTATAAAATGTTATTGAAAGTCTAAAAATATTCTTTTCTTTTTCTGCTTTTTGCCTTTTTACAGCTCTAAATGTAGGTTACCTTCAGCAGCTTGTTGCTAGTCAGGAAGTCTGTTGATGGCTTGAGAATGGCCGTCATGGCTTTTGCCAGCTCCTCATGAACACTTTTTGCACTGGTGAAGGAATAAGCTTCTGGCTTCAACACAAACTGAGCGCAGAGAGGGGGGGTGGGGAGGTACTGTAATCAGACTCTGGAACACTGGATATCATCGTCACCAAAAAAACATTAATAAGACAAAACATCACCTTCACATAAGATCTCAGGTAATGCTCAAGTCCCTCTTCGTGGCACTGTGCTACCACATGAACCATCACCCTGGGAAGAAGAGAAACGAGGAGACATGCTGGAAGCCAAAGGTAGAAACGACATATATTCATTCTAAGGACCTGACACCTCATTTACACACTGCCTGTAGAGCTTCAAAGACGTGTCATATACAAGCGATACATGCACATACACAGAGCATGCAAGTGATATGTAAGTGTCTAATGAAAAAACGTATACAGGCTAATGAAAGAGAAGTAGTGTAGGAGGCTTTGGAATGAAAACCAGATGAAAGTAATATTATAATTTTCTGCAGATGAAGTTGGTTAAAAGAGACCAAAATCTTTCTGTATCACAGCTCTCTGCTGCTGAAAAAAAGAGCTGTTTCATGCATTTGGATGCACGTGTGCTTCTTGCCTGGTCACGTTCACGGCCACATCCTCGTGTGTGGCTCTGGTCAGGACACAGAAGAGCTGGTTGAGAATGGTAGGCAGAAAGTTTACCATCACATGACCTTCCATTGCATGGAGACTCTATGGGGGGGGGGGGGGTAAGAAGAAACAAACTCAGTGACTGTAGACTCTTACTCGTCAGGCTTCCTTAAATGTTAGATAAAAAAGAGGGGGGCACGAGCAAAAGGGTGTGTTCCACTTTCCTCGGGGCATTAGAGGTAAATGAAGCTCTAAATACCTTCAGATATTTAACAAGCTCTCCCTCCGAGGCTTGTTCTGACATCTCCATGCTTTGACAGTGCTGGAAGAAGTTGTGCAAGTGCTGATCCTAATGGAAACATGTTATGTTAACACATATCTCACACTGACTTTAAGGCTATTTGGATGTCTTTTTTTTTATTGAGAAAACTGCTGTAAGTAGGCAGGTGAAATGAACTGAATATAATGGATATATGTGTGTACATGTATGTGTGTGTGCACACCTGAGTGTTAACTGTGGAAACAAGATGTGTTGAGACTTTGAACAGGGGCTTTCCTCCATCTACCCATTTCATCTCCAAGCCAGAGTGCTGCAACAAGTAGGCAACTAATTACTGCACTGCATACAATGTATAAACTGCAGTACAAGAAATATAAATAGTGCTATCACTAACAATGATGATAACCCCTATACCACTCTATCAATCAATATCTCAAATGTACATACTACAGTATACTACCTCTGACTGCAGATAGTTGAGTTGTAACTTACTACATTCACTATAGTATTCAGTATATAAGACTGGGTTCGCCACCTTGTCCTACCACCATTTGCCACCAGGTTGTTTCCTCTCCACATATGTGGCTTGCTTTGCAGCCTTACCTTGCTCGAGGTACATTACATTTTGTTTTCCAATAAGGATACATTTAACAGCTCGTGGCTGTTGTGTTTAACTTTAGAAAGGGGGGGGTTCTTGCTTTTTACCTTGCTGACACCATCCTGGGAGCTGAGGTACCCAGCAGGTAGATTGGCAGCCACCGGCAGCTGTTGTTCATTCATGATGACTCTGCCATCCTTTAGCAGAGGCAGCCATGCCTGACCAACTGAAGGTAAAAAAAAACAAACAGACACTGCCATTTGTTCGTGAACTTGTACCATTACTGGAGTAGAGGCAGCATAAGAATTAAGATCTAAATTTACAGTAACTGTAAACCTGAATCAAAGTGCTAAATCCCACATTAAGTACAAAAAATATATCTGTAGATAGTCGGGTTTCATGACTGAAACTGATGGCCCACCTGGAGTTTCCACCACATCTTTCTTCTTGCTGTTGCTGTTACAGCTAACGTGATAGAAGGTGAAGAGAAGGTGATGCTTCTCATGCAACTGAGTAGGCAGCTCTATCTTTATCTGAAGACAAGGAAGACAGATTACTGGGATTGGTTCGCTAATACAGAGGAAGCTTTACAGATGTAGAGTTACAATTTGCTCAAGCAGCATGAGAGAAAGTGAAAAGTATTTTCTTACTTCACAACATGCTGCTTTCAGGAAAACTCTTTTAACTCTGAGTGTATGTCATACAGCATATCTGACTGTCTCTGCTGAAGGATTGTATTAAGCCAGAGAAATACCTCATCATAAAACTCGGGGTTCTGCTGGTGGTGGAGGACTGCTGCATATGCCTGCTTAGTAAATAGAGGCCCTCCTGGAGAACCGTAGATGCACTGCAATAGATTCAAAGAGTAGAAGTAAGAGGAGTAGAAATAATCAGTCATGAGGAACAAGGATAGATGGATGCTTTTTGTCGTGCTCATTGCAGTTTATATCTTTAATATGTTGTGGTCGTTAGTTTATCAGCTAGTTCGGCTGTGTGGAGGCCAGCTGTTTTCACAAGTCAAGGTGAACAATCCAAAATCAAGATCACAAAGATTTCAAAGTCATGCCATTAAAGCTGATTCAGTAAAATGTCCATTTCAAGTGTTGAGAGAGAAAGTTTTCGAGTCTGCTTACTGAGTATTTAAATGTCCAAATGTGATAACATTGGCACATTTTTCTTCTGCTTGTGCAATGTGATTGGCTGCTGACAAATCAATTAAAAAATATTTATTTTAGGAAATTAATGTGGCAGCCTGGAGAGGACATCAAGTCAATTAGTTTAAAAGGCCACGTGTGAAGCCATGAGTAAAGTATGCCTCTGTTAAATCTTGTAGTTTTATGTTCTGCCTTGGAAATCTGCTACATAATACGTAAATGCCCCTAATATGTAAACAAACCTTCAGTGGTTGGGCCTCTTCCTCATCAGAATCCTTAAATTCAATGCAAACAGCAATATTTCTTGCCTGAAGAGGGAAGAAAAAACAGAATATAACAGAAAAGTAAGAAGCGTTTTCAAAATATCTCCGGGTCGTATAGAAGAATCCTCTCTGTGTCCATTTCAGATGCCCATTTGTTACAATAAAAGAAGATCTGAGAGCAATCAATGAAAGAAAAGAGAGCAAGAAGACACAGGGGGAAAGAAGATAGGTTGGTTTCCTGTTTGGAGTTGACTTAGAGAAAGTAACAACCTTGTCATGGAATAATAATGTAAAATAATCATGGTGTAATCTTTTACCCAGTGTTTTGTGGTTTTAGGTCTTTCAAGTTCAATTCAATTCAGTTGTCCTGTTTCTTATTAAATACCTTCAGTTTGTATCTTTGTTTGCTTACTGTTCATGTTTTCAGCTTTGTGTTTTCCCTTAGTGTTTTCAGTCTTGAGCATTTAATTCTAATTATTGTTGTGTTTATTATATTCCCTCAGTGTTTCCTGCCTTGTACTTTTATGTCAATTCCCCTACGTTTAGTTTAGTTTGGTCTGTTTTTCCCTGTTAGTTATTGCTCTCACATCCTGTTTTATCTTGGTGCCATTTTGCCTCTTGTGTATTGTGTCTACACAAATACTAGTATGCCCCAGCTATCCACTTCCCTCATTACTGGGTGTGTAAGAAACCTAAGTAATGAGGGAAGTGGAGATAGCTGGGGCAAACTAGTCTCTGCCTGCCTGTGCTCCCTTCTCTGTGTCAGTGCGACAGAGGTCTAAGGATAATTCTATCGAGTTCTGCTGCTTGTTAGGTCATGCATCAACCAACAGCTCAAAATCAAAGGCATCTGATCTTATGAGTTACTTTGATGCAGCCTTGCTGTGAGTACCTTAGTAAAGGATTTCTGCCCATCGTACTTGAGGTGTTTGGGGTAAACATAAAGGTGGTTTTTATAGATGGTGAATGGTTGGGAACACTTTGCAATACAAGGCACAAACTCGTCCACCTCCAGAAGAGCACTGACTTGCCCGGTTTCTCCGAAGCTGCCCACAGGGATGTAGGAGGAAGTGACACAATCTACAGGAAGGAAAGAGACCAGAAGGCTCAAGGACAAAATTTGATGACTATAAATGGATGATTAGAAGTGATGTTATACATATTTGGCGACTTTACTGGTTACATCTGAGGCCACACTGTCAATCGTTACATCCAAGTTCCCTAGGAGCACAGGAAGTTTAGCCATTTTCTCTGGTCTGTTGGGAACAAAGAGAAAGAACTCTTTACAAAAATGTATCAAAACTTGTTACAGTGAAAAGATGGACGAGAGAAAGGAAAAACATACCTTCTGAAGTCAGTAAGCAGTTTGAACATGTCCTCATCTGACAGCCTGCTGCTGTCCTGTCTGTAAAGCGCTGAGAACCGAGCGTTTTTGTCCAAAGTTCCTGACGCATCCTTAAACACAGGCCTGTGGAGGTAGACACCAATAAAAAGTGAGTTCACTGGAGGGCATATCTCAGTTTCACAATACTGGCTTAAAAATGTGTATTCCTATAGGTGGTCTTTTCTTCAGTCACACTTTCCACTTTGTTTGCATCCTATGTCTTAAGGCAGTCAGTAATTTTTTGAGGTTAACAGAAAGGAAAGGATATTGTCCTCAATGCATCTGTGATGTGAATCTGAACATCCTATGTGACATCGCTCTCGAGTTATGGCCAACACTCGAGTTATGCCACTGACGCAAGCCCATGACAATAGCCCGAGCTAAAAATCGCCCTGTGATAAGCAGTTTGATTACATTCTCACATCGTAGGAGAGTTTATTCCCTAAGCCTCAGAGTCCAACAGTGTTAGAGCCACTTCAAAGAAAGATTTACTAATGCCTAACAGCAGCTAACAGCACCAAAAACAGTCATCTTTACCGACAGAAGTTCAGCATATCCTCATAACTCACCTCAGTATCACTGTCATCGGACAGAAGTGAGCGTCACTGACTCATCAACTGGTATCAGACTACTTTCACAAAGCTTTACAGCCTCTTCAAGAGTAAATCAAGGTGGACACTTTATTTGCTATTGTGAGGCCTCACAATAGCAAAAATCCCAGGACGGAGCCTATCAGGAGTCACTTTGCTATCTGGGTACACTCCCACTTCATCACAACAGATGAATGTTCTAAAGACATAAAGGCCTGGATGAGCTCTAATTTCCTGCTTCTAAATTCAGATAAAACTGAAGTTATTGTACTCTGCCCTACAAATTATAGGATCATGGTGTATAACTAGATATTTTGCCACTACCTTGGCCTCCAGTAACACTGTGAGGAGTCTTGGAGTCATTTCTGACCAGGATGTATCCTTCAATGCACATTTAAAACAAATTCATAAGACTGCTTTCTTGGATTTGCACAATATCTCTAAAATTAGAAACATCCCATCTCAGGCTGATGCTGGAAATGTTGTTTATGCATTTATTACTTCTAGGCTGGATTATTGTAATTCATTTACTATGCTGTCCTAAAAGCTCCCTGAAAAGCCTTCAGCTGATCCAAAATGCTGCAGCTAGAGTACTGACAGGGACTAGAAAGAGAGAGTAGATTTCTCCCATATTGGCTTCTCTTCATTGGCTTCCTGTTAAATCCAGAATAGAATTTAAAATACTTCTCCTCACCTACAAGGTCTTGAATAATCAGGCCCCATCTTATCTCAAAGACCTCATAGTACCATATCACCCCAACAGAGCACTTCACTCTCAGACTGCTGGCTTACTTGTGGTTCCTCGGATACTTAAGAGTTGAATGGGAGGCAGAGCCTTCAGCTTTCAGGCCCCTCTTCTGTGGAACCAGCTCCCAGCTTGGATTCAGGAGACAGACACCCTCTCTATTTTTAAGATTAGGATTAAAACTTTCCTTTATGATAAACCTTATAGTTAGGGCTGGATCAGGTGATCCCGAACCATGATGATGGTAAATTCTCAGCCAACACTAAGTTACAAGTCTACAGAGCCTGTGTTATTAGCATACTACTGTAAGTTTGAACCCTTTTCTATTCGCAACAAGAACAGAGGCTTAACAACTTCTGCTTGCATTATCTGAAACACACAGCAGCAACACGTGGAGAAGTGAGATTAAAACACAAACCATCCCTGGATAAATCAGTTTCCTAGTATGTAGTCTCCTAAGGCAATAATATTTCCACTGGCTGGGCCATGTCTGATGGATGAAAGTCAGATGAATCCTTAAGAACATCCTCTACAGGATGTCTCTAAGCAAGATTTCTTTAATAACAACAGCTCTACCTGAGCTGCTCATGACTGCTTCCAACAGGAACTCCACAGTGGGCTGCAGATAAACAAAACTTCACTGGCTCATCACCGACACAAAGAAAGAGAGGGAGCTATAACAGAATGCCTCAGTATCAACCTGACCTTCAAATGTTACTTCTGCAGCTGCTGCCTCATGTATTTGACTGCACAGCTACAGCAGACACCAAAAACACTAAAACCTAAATTCCAGAAGATGCTGACAATAGGTAGTTTTCATTGAATTCTATTTTCCCCTCTTTCCAGTTTCTACACTAACCTTACTGTAGCTAAGGCTACTGGCAGAAGCCTTCATACTACATTTACCTTACAGCTTTAACTGTGCTATCGATGATTTCACTAGCAGCAGCAGACTGAAAGATAGGAAAATGTTGACATCTTTATTGGTGATCCAATATGCTGCTAACCATTTGTATTCTCAGCAGTGAGTCATTCTCTTTATCTCCCCATTTATTATATGGAGATTATGGTGACAAAAGTACCACTGTGAAAAGGAATTACCAAGGTCAAATTTTAATTCATAGGTGGTAATTTTTTGATGTGTAATTTTTCTTAGTTGCATAACCTGATTGTTAACCAAAATTACATATTCTTATTGGGTTAGTTTGGGTCCTCACAGATCACTGCTTAGACCTCAGAGGGTTAAAGGAATCATTTATGCGACATGCTTATTAGCTGTCTCAGAAAGAGTGAGATATAGCTCTAATTTCTGTACTCGAAATGTGAAATCGCTGCCAAAGATGGTTACCTTAGGTTAGCAAAATATGTTTATGCAGACAGGTAGTTTAAACATAAAGTGGCTTCATACCTTGCAGCCCAGGCAAATGGCATCCTGTACTGTCCCAGTCTGCTGCAAGCTATCTTGGCATTCTTTAGCACCTTTTGAGCCATCTACACAAGAAAACAGGTGATTTATTTTAGCAGCTACCAGTGTGAGACAAGAAACACATATTCTCATCCTTATCTCTCCTAATAAGTTAACCTTAGCAGAGTCTGAGCTCTTCATGTAGGGTTCAGTGCAATGGGTGATCCCTCCCTGTAGGACCTTCTCAATCCTGGCCACTAGGAAGATTTCTGGATGGGGGCAGGTTACTGAGAACACACCCTGTCTGGGATACCGGATAGCCCCCTCTGGGAGGCCACTAGCCAACCTGTGGCCCAAGGGACTCTCATTGCTACTGCTACTGATTTGTAGGTTGGGCCCGCTACCATAACCAGAAGTCATCTGTCGGACCAAAGGGTGATTGAGATCCACATGGAAGTCAGCTGAGATCTTTCTGCTGTTCTGAACGTCAAAGAGGGACAGGATCACATAGAACGGCTCCACCTTTAATGGTAGAAGAAAGGAAGGAAAACGTGATGAAAGCTTCAGAGCCAGATCAACAGACAAGCAGCATTTTAAAAAAAGCTAAATTAAAAATGAACAAACAAACAAGACCCATCACAGATGAGGAGATCCTCCAACAATTAATGAAAATATCAAATAAATGTAGAAGTCAGGATAACATTACAGCCCCATTTCATAATAGAAACCCCTTCAGCAGACATCTTATTACCTTCTGCAAAATGATTTTGCCCTAATTTGGAGGCTTTGCTTTAAACTTTTATCCAAATACTTTTAGTCACCCATGGGTTAGTAAAGATATAATGACAGACGCATGGATGAACAGACATATGAATATCGTATTTCACATTTTTGAAAGGTAAGAAATACACACATCAAATTTCATGGTTCAACTCCTTGTAGTTTTGGAGTCTATAGACAAGAAAGGTAAACCCTCTCGGATGGACAGCCGGTATGACAACAATATCCTCCCACTTTATTTTGTGTGGGAGGATAAAAAGTAAAACAGCTGCAGTTTAAAGGATACTCATCCTCCTAATGCACTACTGATTGCCCCCCCTCCCCATTAAGAAATAATGTTCCATTGAGGTAATTCTTCCCATTCACTCTTTCCACCAAGCTTTTCCATTATACAAAGCCATTTGTGTTGTGTGTGTGTGTGTGTGTGTGTGTGTGTGTGTGTGTGTGTGTGTGTGTGTGTGTGTGTGTGTGTGTGTGTGTGTGTGTGTGTGTGTGTGTGTGTTCAGAGAAGCTTGATAGCTAATAGCTGTGGTTTCCCAGCTGAGTAAGTGTAAGTGTCCTTCCACAGAGACCTTGGGAGTGATGGCAGGAAACCAGCCTCAGACTGGTGCTAATGCATGGTAGGAGGCCAAAACTGGTTGCCGTGGTAACAACCATTCTTTGTGCCAACACCACCAGATTTGATGAGGGCCGGCCAAGTGGGCCATCTGAACTGTCTGTGATCTTCTTAAGTGATTTTTAAACCTTGCCCTCATTTGCAAAAGGATATTTGCTTGTACTATGCTTAAACTGTGTGCCCTGTACTAGCAAACACATGTGCATCCAACAGCTGCATTTGACTGCTGCATTTTGACTGAATCATACATTAGTTGTCGGCCCCTCTTCATTCTCTGCAACACAGCCCTGCAGGTTAAACGACAGGTCATGACAGCTGACCAGGACTCTTTTCCCGAACTTCTCTTCAAACTGTTGCACATCAGGCTCGATGCCAGAAAAGTCTAGTTTCTGTGGAAACAAGAGTTGCTGTCAGAAGGCTCAAATTATCTGCTGCCACAGCAAAAATGTGAGTCACAGTAGTGCTACTGAGAAATTAGACAATACCTGAGTATCAGGGTCCAGAGTGAACAGTTTGAGGCGAGCTTCACTTCTCATCTTGGATTCGACATCTCTGGCAGTCTGTGAAAAACAAAGCAAAAATAAGACTGCATTCCCTCTTAGAAAGTGCTAAGGAGATACTGTGTGTCTCTTCTCTTTCACCTCACTCCCCAAACTGCTGTGAGTATGGTTTGTCCACAGGTCTCTTCCTGTTAGAAGGAGTTCTTCCTGCCTACCATTGCCAAGTGCTTGCTCATAGGGGATCATCTGATTGTTGGGGTCACAAATATTGTAGTTTTAGATGGTAAATGGACTAGCTCTTATATAGCGCTTTTCTACTCAGGCTGAGCACTCAAAGCGCTTATACAACACATTTACATTTATCCATGCACACCCATTCATACAAGCACTTCCATGATTAACTAAGCTAAGTGCTTTTAATTATCTAACATCCACACTCCAACGGTTGCGTCGGAGAGCAACTTGGGGTTAAGTATCTTGCCCAAGGATACATTGGCATGCAGCCTGGAGTAGCCAGGAATTGAACCGCTGACCTTCCAATCAGTAGGTGACCTGCTCTACCTCCTGAGCTACAGCCACCCACAATATAAATATAAATATATAGAATATAAATGACTGTGGTGAACTGCAGCTATATAAATAAAAGTGAAATGAATAAAATTGGACAAAAATATCAGTAAATAAATAAATAAAACTAAATATCTGCTGAAAGTAAAAGCATACAAACCTCAGGCACGAGACCCCAGGGTTCATGACTGAAGTTCTCTGATCTCTGGTCACTACAAATCGCTTCCTGTGTAGAAACAGCTTTAAACCTGTTCTTTTAACTCTTTTTGTCAGCACCAGCTCCTGGGAAAGTGTCTACTGGATGTTAGTAAATAATCCTCTAGCTTCACTAGCAGTATGTGTAACAGTGCCTTTCTGATATTTGGTGGTACTCAAGTAATTAATAGCCAAAACTTAAGTTTTGGTCTAGAAAAACCAAACCAATGAGCTGACAGATGCTAAAACACTCCACAGAGCTTAGGGGAACTCCAGAGTCAGTGATAAACCCATGGGGGGTTCAGCACTGCAAACAGCTCCCTTCACATTACATTCTTTTGATCTGTTTTTAATATAAAATAATCATTCATGCAGTTTTAAGTCTACACAATGCTGTATACACTGTACAGCAAATAAAAAGCTTTTTATGCAAGTGCTTGATTCCAGACTCTTACATCTTACATTTAGAAACCTAACAGATGTGTGCTTGGTAAGCACCAAGAGGAAAATGTGGGGAGCTGGTTGCAGGAAACACAGCTGTTGAGCTATTCTGCTCAAAGCAAGGCTCCAGTTACAATACAGACTTCACAAACATCAAAAATCCAGCATACATCCACAGCATGAGAAGTGATCTTTAACATGCTTGTTAAAGGAAAAATTAGAGATGGCAACCATTAATATTATTTTTGATGGAATAACAAGCTACCTGAAAGGTGTCTTGAAAACCTCCGGAGGAAAGGTCTGTTTTTCCGTGCTCCTCATCTGCTGGAGAGATCAACATAAGCTCTGTTAGCTTTGGCTGCTGCATAAAACATAGTAATGTGTTGGTCTCTTGTGAATGAAGGTGAAGGACAACTAAAAAGAAGAAAAAACATGAGCTGTGAAGTCATCAACAATGCATTCTCTGGAGCTTGAAAAAGGCGACTGGACTTCTTTTTGTTTCTTGAAGACGTTTCACCTCTCATCCGAAAGGCTTCTTCAGTTCTCAACCAAATGGTGGAGAGACCCAGGTATTTAAACCCCTGTGGGCGTAGTCCCCTGGAGGTGGTTATGACCCTCTATTGATCATGTGCGTGAACACATGTGCCCAGGTGTGAAGGGGGCGTGGGTCATATTTAATCAGTGGTTTCAGTTGAAACCAATTTAGGACTCCGCTCCATTGTTTCGTGTGGCCTATTGAGGTCACTGGAACAAAGGTGTGAATGGGGGTTGAGACGTCTGGGAAGGGAGCTCAGGACAGCACTGTAAGCGGGGGAAAGTTGGTGACGTAATCCACCTCCTCTGTTCAATGATGGTTGTTCACAGTGGACATAGATGGCTTCTTTCACTCCTCTTTCAAACCATCTGTTTTCCCTGTCCAAAATGTGAACATTGGCATCCTCAAAAGAGTGCCCTTTTTCCTTCAGATGCAGATGTACTGCTGAATCTTGTCCTGTCGAGGTGGCTCTTCTATGTTGTGCCATTCGTTTGTGAAGAGGCTGTTTGGTTTCACCAATGTAGAGGTCCGAGCACTCTTCACTGCACTGAACAGCATACACTACATCGCTGATCTTGTGTTTGGCGGGTTTGTCCTTGGGATGAACCAGTTTTTGTCTTAGGGTGTGACTTGGTTTGAAGTATACTGAGATGTCATGCTTGGAGAAAATTCTTCTGAGTTTCTCTGACAAGCCTGACACATATGGGATGACAATGTTGTTCCTCTTGTCCTTCCCATTCTCTGTAGTTTGTGTTTGGCCTTCATTCCTGTGCATCTTAGCTGATTTGATGAAGGCCCAGTTGGGGTAACCGCATGTTTTGAGGGCTTTCTTAATGTGTGTGTGTTCCTTATGCTTCCCTTCTGTCTTAGAGGGAACACTTTCCGCACGGTGTTGTAGGGTCCTGATCACCCCAAGTTTGTGTTCCAGAGGGTGGTGGGAGTCAAAGAGGAGATACTGGTCTGTGTGTGTGGGCTTCCGGTAAACTTCAATGTTGAGGCTTCCATCTTGGACTGTGCGGTGCTTATCGAGGAAGATGGAAGCCTCAACATTGAAGTTTACCGGAAGCCCACACACACAGACCAGTATCTCCTCTTTGACTCCCACCACCCTCTGGAACACAAACTTGGGGTGATCAGGACCCTACAACACCGTGCGGAAAGTGTTCCCTCTAAGACAGAAGGGAAGCATAAGGAACACACACACATTAAGAAAGCCCTCAAAACATGCGGTTACCCCAACTGGGCCTTCATCAAATCAGCTAAGATGCACAGGAATGAAGGCCAAACACAAACTACAGAGAATGGGAAGGACAAGAGGAACAACATTGTCATCCCATATGTGTCAGGCTTGTCAGAGAAACTCAGAAGAATTTTCTCCAAGCATGACATCTCAGTATACTTCAAACCAAGTCACACCCTAAGACAAAAACTGGTTCATCCCAAGGACAAACCCGCCAAACACAAGATCAGCGATGTAGTGTATGCTGTTCAGTGCAGTGAAGAGTGCTCGGACCTATACATTGGTGAAACCAAACAGCCTCTTCACAAACGAATGGCACAACATAGAAGAGCCACCTCGACAGGACAAGATTCAGCAGTACATCTGCATCTGAAGGAAAAAGGGCACTCTTTTGAGGATGCCAATGTTCACATTTTGGACAGGGAAAACAGATGGTTTGAAAGAGGAGTGAAAGAAGCCATCTATGTCCACTGTGAACAACCATCATTGAACAGAGGAGGTGGATTACGTCACCAACTTTCCCCCGCTTACAGTGCTGTCCTGAGCTCCCTTCCCAGACGTCTCAACCCCCATTCACACCTTTGTTCCAGTGACCTCAATAGGCCACACGAAACAATGGAGCGGAGTCCTAAATTGGTTTCAACTGAAACCACTGATTAAATATGACCCACGCCCCCTTCACACCTGGGCACATGTGTTCACGCACATGATCAATAGAGGGTCATAACCACCTCCAGGGGACTACGCCCACAGGGGTTTAAATACCTGGGTCTCTCCACCATTTGGTTGAGAACTGAAGAAGCCTTTCGGATGAGAGGTGAAACATCTTCAAGAAACAAAAAGAAGTCCAGTCGCCTTTTTCAAGCTCCAGAGACTACTATGACCTGGATGACTGAGAATCTACACAGACATCAACAATGCATTATTTTTATGAAGAAGAATACTAAAATGTATCCGGGGCTACTGGCAAATAGAAGAAGCCCACATGCACCAAAAAAATACAGTCAAACAGATGGAAACAAATGCAAACACAAGGCAGGCAGACAGTTATATGCAAAAATAATTCAGCTGCTAAGACAGACAAGCAAAGCACACCATCATGTAGATCTCCATTCCTTTTCTCCTGCATGGCCTGTTCAAAGCTGCTGTGGAGAATCTTGTTGAGGGTAGTGATCCACTCTTCTATCTCTGCCTCGCTGTCTCCGGCCAGCAGAAATGTGCTCTTATCCTGCATCTTCAGCTCGAAGGCAAATCGACGCACTTTGCTGTTCTAAGAGAGAAAAAAACACAAGCAGCTTTTGAACAGGTCATTTTGATCCTTTAAATTACGTTCCAGCGGCAAGCCTGCAGAATGCAAGCGTTCCTTTTGCTACATTCAGGTTAATGCTCCCCACCTTTACCTGAACAACCCCCATGCATGAGTCGAGGAAGATGGTTCCTTTGGGATCCTTGGAGGTGTTCTCATCCTTGTAGAAGTTGAGGGTGTAAGAGCCATCACCCAGCTGAGCCAAATGGAAATATCTCCTCTTGAAGGACTAAGGGAAGAAAATGGAGACTGTAAACACCCCTAATGGGTTCGTTCTCTCTGAAAACACTATCGAGACGAGAGAGGGCGTGGGAAAGCTCACGGGTAAATTGAAAAAGTATGCCAAGTTTTGGGCTATCCTAAGCAAAGACTAATCTTACTTCCTTATTTGCTGAAACAACTTACAGCTTCTAACTATTCTAGGTCAGTTTTAGTTAAAGCAGGTTCATATAATTGATATAAGACACAACTTCACTGATAATCTGGACTGGGGGGTAATCTTAAGTTTGTTTTGACATTAATACTTTTGTACTTCTGTAAAGACGGCATTTTACTTACCTGTACCTTCTATGATTTGTTTTCTAATTAATCCTTTTTGTCATCAAATTTGCAGCTGCTATTTCTCACAGCGCTGAGTAACATATTGAGATGATTTATTATATTCAACGATGATCTCAAAACCTAAAAATTTTTCATTCTGTCAGATGTGACAAAGAAAGGAAGCATATCACATCGAAGATAGAACTAGAAAACGTTTGACATTTCCAGTTAAACAATAATTATATAATGTACAAACCGTTGGGAGGAAAACAGTATTTATTTGACCCTACCATGATTAACTAATTGGTATGATAATTGAGGATAAATCTTTAGTAGACTGATCAAATAATGTTTGTAGTGTCTTTTAACCAATGTTTTTACACTGTGGCATTACAGCAGATCTGAGCACTTCTTCTACCACTGGATTTTATTGCACTCTTAACAGCCAGGTTAACACAGGGATCTCAGTGCATGGTGGTTTGAAATCAGTCTGTGGCTTTGGGCATTAATTTAATTTTAATCACACAGAGGATGACAGAATGTGACTCATCTGAGACAAGCGTATACTGACTTCATACATGCCTCATGCTGCTACTTTAAGTGCTTAAATGAATCACAGCTATAGACAGTAAACGATCAGAGCTCATTTACTTTTGCTGAAGATAGACACAGCCTTTATTTGCTGCCAAAATTTAATTTCATCCTTTACATGTCAATCATAAGTCATTTACAGAAGGACTACTGCACTGCCTAAACATTCATTAAGAACTGCCATCAAATAATGATTACGCAAATAGTGATCAAAAGGGAGTGTTTTTGTTTGTTTTTTAAGGCCAAAGCAGAGAAGAATGAGGAAATTACTAATGGGTATTACACTGCTCAACACTTTAAAAACACATCAGATCTCAATGGGAAAAAATAATGCTGGTTATTAATCCTGATATGGACTGGGTATTTTTAGGAATGAAAGGGGGAGCACCAGTGGTGGACATGTCAATTCTTATATTCTATGGCAAATGCCAATCAGGCTCCACGGTGCTCGGCAGTGAGCGCAGGGCCCACTAGAGGACGTCGGGCCCTCAGGCCACCCTCATGAAGTGTTTCTGATTGTTTGGTCAGAAACATCCACACCAGTGGGCCTGCAGTCTTATTCTTCCTTTTGTGGGGCTCTGGTAGTGCTCATCCTGTTCCTCCTTGCACAAAGGAGCAAATACCAGTCTAGCTGAAGCGTTAAAGACCTTTTACTGCCGGTCTCCTAGAATCTCCTCCATGCTTTTGAGACTGTGCTGGGAGACACAGCAAACCTTCTGGTAATGGCATGTACTGATGTAAGTGCTGATCTTTCCCTTGCTATTTTTATTTCTTGCCATTTTCTTTCTTGCTTTTTTCCCCACCTCTCAACTCTGGTATCGTCCTTAATTTGTGGGGTGGCTGTAGCTCAGGAGGTAGAGCAGGTCACCTACTGATCGGAAGGTCAGTGGTTCGATTCCTGGCTACTCCAGGGCTGCATGCCAATGTATCCTTGGGCAAGATACTTAACCCCAAGTTGCTCTCCGACCGTCCCGTCGGAGTATGAATGTGTGTGAATGTTAGCTAATTAAAAAAGCACTTAGCTTAGTAAACATGGAAGTGCTTGTATGAATGGGAGTGCATGGGTGAATGTAAAACATGTTGTATAAGCGCTTTGAGTGCTCTGACTGAGTAGAAAAGCGCTATATAAGAACTAGTCCATAGTCCAATGCATATACACTTATGTGAACAATAACACAAATAAGTAAAGAAAAAAGGAGAACACTATGAAGAGGAGCCTATAGAGAATCTATAGCGCTCATCTTGGCACAACAGTGCATTCAGATCAGAATTCAGATGCTGTCAGACAAGACGGGCTTTAAAAGAAAATTCATTAACACCAAAGCAGCTGAAACTGATGATCTGATCATTATCCCAGGGGTTTAATTGACTTGATGCTATACTCTGATTAAAACATGTTCCTATAAATTGTTTGAGCAGTGTATATACAGTACTGTGCTAAAGTCTGGAGTCATCCTTCATTTCATTATATTTTGCTAGGAAAATGAGAAATGGGTTCAGCAATTTACTGAAACATCTGCAAACATCTATGCAAATACAGTATATAAGGTAAAAACTGAGGTTGTATCATTCTAATGATTTTGAATGTCAATATTTGGTGTGGCCACCGTTATTCTTCAACCCAGCCTAAAGTTTCTTAGGAAAGCCTTTTTTTTTTTTTGTAATTTCTTTTTGAGCAGGAATCATTTTCCAGGTTTTTCACAAGGATATTCCAAAGCTCTTTGGATGTTGGCTCCCTTTTGTTCTGTTCTCTGTCAAGATGAACTTTGGAAAACTGCAAGAAAGTCTGGCTTTTTAAAGCAACATAGAAAGAAACGAGGGCTGACTCCAGACGATCAATTATTTTACCCACCCGCATTGTAACAGTGATTGCACTGTTCATGTTGCCTTTATACAGCCAGCCATGCTTGGACACTCCTCCTTTCTGTGATCTCAGAGAGGCTGTGTCCTGGGGGAGGAGGATGAGGGAAAAAAAGAGAACATTCAAGATGAAAGGTGAGGGGGGAAAAAAACACAAAGAAGAGACTTACACACATTTCTCTATGTATATATGGTGTTCTTCATAAGCAGACAAAACTCCTACTACTCTAATATTTCAGGATTTAGCCATAAGAGTAAGTCCATTAAAGACCTTAAGTTAAATCAGTTTTTGTAGTACTGCTCTTATGGGGAATGAATGTGCCTTTAAAATGCTACAAATGCCATAAAGATGTTAGCTACTCTGGCAAACAGTGCAGGCAGCTTATAAAGGAGGACTGAAATGAAATGAATACACTGTTGGGTAATAAATTAAAAGTGAATGTCTGCGCTCTGTCTGCGCTCTGTCGCACTTCCTTGTAATTGAGTTTCTTTGAACAGAGCTTGGCCGGGCCTAAAGGAAGGATGAACTGGTTGCCTTTGCAGAGTCATTGTTATCAACTCAGTACCCTACAGGAGCAGAAGTGGATCACAATTAGATTACAGGACAAGCAGGGCGAAGAAAAGTTTGGAATTAATAATCTTACCTCATCTTTTTCCACATCTTCATCCACCTCAAAGACATGAGCCACCAGTTTTTCAGGCCTCAACACCTTACTGAAAGGTTAGGGAAAATATAACTCAGCCTCATCTCACAATTTAATTCAACTGTATCATAAAAAAAATGGCTAACAGAGCCATCCATATTTGAATACGTTGGTCAGAATCATTGTATCGTGATGTATGGCTAAATAGGAATGTGAATGGTCTTGTAAGTCAGCAGGAAGACTTTGAAACACCCGTTGCTCTCTGTGTGTATTATTATGATTAAACTGAGTCACAGCACACTGCAGCAGCTACATTTTAGAGCAGGGATGTTCTGTAAGTGTAAGGGATGTTGCATGTTCAAGAATGTTAGCATCTAGCTAAAGTCAGCCGCTGTTTCTCTAGTGTAGCTCAAACACCACTAGCCCTGATGAACTCTTATTATAAACAGTGTCAAAGCCAGGTCTGGGGCTTGTCTAGCTGTTACTCTACAATGTTTTAAACATGACACACATCTGTAATCCTCATTCCTGTCATGAAGGAAAGGCTCGTCCAAGGACACATGTGCATTGTGGGATTTTCCTTTTGTTTTGATGCTATTGGGCAATAATTGTTGCAGAATAGTTCTGCTTATCCATACATCCATTCACTTCTGCTTATCCTGTTCAGGGTCGCAGGAACCTTTCCCAGCGAGAGGCAGGGTACACCCTGTACAGGTCGCCAGCCTGTCACAGGGCCAACACAGAGAGACAGACAACCATCCACACCTACGGACAATTTAGAGTTTCCAATTAACCTAACCCCAGTAAGTGCATGTCTTTGGACTGTGGGAGGAGACTGGAGTACCCGGAGAAAATCCACGCAGACATGGGGAGAACATGCAAACGCCACACAGAGAGAGAGGGAGGGAGGGGCCTGGGCCAAGGTGGAATTGAACCCTCGCCTTCCAGATGGTATTCTAACTGTGAGGCAGCAGTGCTTAGCAGTGCTTACCACCGCACCTTGGTTGAAAAACACAGAAAGTCTTATTTATTTATTCATTCTGGAAAAGCTTAGAGCCTTCAAGAGAGATTTCAGTGTTTGATTAAATCATTCCCAACTCTGCTGTTTAACCCGCAAATGAATTTCCCTTACAAAATCTGCTATTTGTATGTAAATTATTTGGTCCAACAGCAGCAGTATGCTCAAGAATAAAGTTTTTTGTAAAGGCAGTGTGCTTTTACACTGACACTTAAATAGTCTTCATTTCACTATAGTGTCTGAAACAGCATCAGTAATAGTATCTGAGAGAACAGTCTGATGGGCCTGTCAGTAGAAGCCTTGCAGCATACTCACTTTGGAAGCTGGCGGAAGTCTCTAGAATACTCCTCATACTTGTAGTTGACCACATGCCAGTCAGATTTGTAGGTCTTGATACACTGCAGAGACACAAAGCAAAGACGTAGTGAGGGGCCTCTTCAGCAAAAGCACACGGGGTGGCTGTAGCTCAGGGGGTAGAGCAGCTCATCGGCTAAACAGAAGGCTGGTGGTTCAGTCCCAAGCTGTTCCAATTTTTCCAATACAGCATATAGACAGACAAAGCATATAGAAGAACTGCTAAGACAGAATTTATATTATGATAGAAGATTTTAGAGTTTTAATAACATTTGTTTATGATTTATAATTACAATTACAATATTTATAATTATTGTTGTCTTTACCTTACAATATAAAGCGCCTTGAGGTGACTGTTTGTTGTGATTTGGTGCTATATATAAAAAATTCAATTGAATTATTTACCAGTTCCTGTATTAACTGTGGTTGTTTCCTCTAACTTTAAACTTACAGTTCTCAAGCTGAGAATCCAGTTTCAATCAGGGGAAATGTATAAATAATGAATTGACCTGGATGGTTTCTGCACCCTTCTCTGGACGGACAGTGTAGCACTTTCTCTAACATCTGTTTCAGCTCAGCTGCAACAAGGACAAATACAAAGAATCCTTTTTTTCCTATTTCCAGACTATTTAATTGTTCTCCTTTGGTGTATCTCCTTTTATGTCTCTGCAGTTGTTGATGACGTCTGCTCAATATGTGCCTCAGCATCCACTGACCCCGCTCAATGAGCCTTGGCCGACCACGACCCTGTCGCTGTGGACCACTTTAGATAGATGCTGACCACTACAGATGGGGAACACACAGGTGCAGTTTTGGAGATGCTCTAATCCAGTCATTTAGCCATCATAATTTGGCCCTTGTCAACCAGCTTCATGTCATCTGTGTATAGGAGGTGGCTAATGGTTGCTCCATTCTGTAGTCAGTATCCGTAGACAGTCTTTTTAATGATCTGGCTGAGGGGGTTCAGGCCTATGCAGAACAACAGTGGTAAATCATGCACTGACTTGTGCAATTGGCTTGCATAGACATAGGTCATAGGCTTTCTGTAATCAATCTAGGCAGTGCACAGGTTGGTCAGTCTGGTCTTACAGTTCTCTATCTACCAGTAGCTGGTGTTTTGCTCCTCTGGTGTTTCTGCCTGTTCATCTTAGCCATTTTAATGCCTGACAGCAGCTTCGATGTTATACTGAGGCAGGTTAATGGCCTGCAGTTGGATAGAACTGGTCCATTCTGGGGATCCTTGGAGATCAAGACTGTTCGGCCTTCAATTATCCATTGTGGGTGTGTCTTATCCATTAGCAGCTACAGTACTTAATTTGTGCTGCCAAGCACTCATGGAATGCAGTTAGCTTCTTTAGCCAGTAGGTGTGCGTCATGGAGGTGGATGTATTTGTGGATGCTCAGTGTTTCATCCTGGATTGCGGTTCTGACACTCACTAATGCTCACCTCTTTCTGTTCCTCACAGAGCCTCAGGTGTTGGACTACGAGTGGAGATCTCAGTGTATCGGGAGGAGGTTTCATGTCTTGTTGTCAGTGGCATCAGTATCTCCTGCTGTGGCTAGCTTTTTTTTTTTAGCTGAGTATCTTAAGAACAGTTGGATGTATGTATTGATGCCTTGAATCTTATTCTTAACATCCATCTGGCTTCTCAGCACCTATCTTACCTTCTAGAGTTATTTGATTGTGGCTGACCTTCATGCATCTTTATCTTATCTTTATCTATATTAGCCTGTGAGATACCAAGACACTTGTAGCTGTCCTGCACATCTGCTTTTCTGTCTTCTGGCAACTCCGGCCCTTCAGTCCAAATCACCTTCTGGCATGGCTCGTAGCAAAGTATTGGTATTCTAGTGATTTCTGATGTGGACCTTTCTGACCTGGATTGTTCTTTTTTTTTTCCCTCACTTTGGACTTTGTATATCCAAAAGTAATCAGTAAAACCTCACTTTTTATTGACTTCAGTCTGCCTATGAGTCCTGCATTTGGGTACTCAAAACTAATTCACCTTCTACACAGCCAGTCTTCCCTGTCTTCGTGTGTGTGTGTGTGTGTGTGTGTGTGTGTGTGTGTGTGTGTGTGTGTGTGTGTGTGTGTGTGTGTGTGTGTGTGTGTGTGTGTGTGTGTGTGTGTGTGTGTGTGTGTGTGTGTGTGAGAGAGAGAGAGAGACAGAGTGATTAATTAATTAATTTAGTAAACATAAATTAAAAATTGCATGATGTGAAAACACTGCTGGGATATTTTGTCATTGGCTGGAATAGTGTTAAGTAAGTAAACTTGGCGCGTGAATCATTTTAGAGCACCTACATGTTTTATTTGATGTCAGTTTACAGTTAATGTTTAGCCAGAGAAAGTGATACAATATATTGCTGTAATGGTATTTAATTCCAACCTTATCAGAAAACAGCATTTCAAGCTAGCAAAGCATCAATATTAACAGCGTTTCCCATGGGGATGATAGGAGCAATCTAAACATAGGCATAGCTATAAAAACACCACTACTTATTTCAGTGTGTGTTCATCAGTTCTGTGAACACAAACTATAAGCGGGGGAAAAAACTTGCACACAAATATATGTCGAGTGAGCTAAGGGGTCACTAAAAGGTGGAATAATAAATTCAGAAACAAAACATCCCATGTATAAGAGGCACAGCTGCTCCAGATGTAGCTATGATGTAACTCCTAGCTGCAGCCATGGGGGACTATCACTTATCAGACTCTGTAAGGCTGCACACAACTGACCCCAACAAGCAGCTCCTCTGAGAATCGACAGTAAACTGCAGCCTCCATCTGTGGCCAATCTACAGGACAGTCAGGAAGCATGTGACGCATGTGTGGGGAACACAAATGCAAGTTCATTTGAAGGCTAGCAAAAAAAATTCTGATATGCACGTATGAGGCGTTTCTAGTTGTGGTCAGATAACATTTGCCTTTTTCACAAGCTTTCTCTGAAATACAGTACCAGTCACAAGTTTGGACACAATCATTCATTGATATGAATGGGTAAGCGTGTCCAAACTATTGACTGGTACTGTATAATCAGCTCTCCTCTGCCCACATACCATAAACAAATGAGAGCACGTCCCTGCATGGATTCATATCTGAACATATGAGCCCCAGTAACTGGTGAGTCTTCAAGGTGTGAGATCCAGTTACAAAATCTGAATATCTCCATTTGGCTGAAAGGTGAAAACATGGCAGTGCTCCAAACCAAGGCCTAGTGCGAGGCTTTGCTCGTGGCAGAGAGGTTGAGGGATAAAGAATGAACAAAGCAGGCTTGCATCCAGATATGTATTAGCTTTACCTCCTGGACAAACAGTGAGTGAGCTTCTTTCTCAGCAGTCTCTGGCACGGTGGAAAACAGAGTCCGGCCCTGGCGCCGCAGGATGGAGATCTGAGGAGAGACACAGAAAGCAGGCCCGAAAACGAGGTTGGCACAACATATCCATCCTGCTTAGGTTTTTATAACATGGCAAATTCACCTTAGCCTTCTTAGTACTGCTGCTCATGATTAGATGAAATTTTATTGCTCTCCATAGGGAGCTTCTCTTTTCCAAAAGGTCAGCAGAGGTGGGAAGTAACCATATATATGTACTTAAGTAGATTTTTCAAGTATCTGTACTTTACTTGAGTATTTATTTTTCTGACTACTTTTTACTTTTACTCCCTACATTTTTACACAAATATCTATACTTTCTACTCCTTACATTTTCAAACAGACTCATTACTTCAGGTTTAACACGTCTGAGAGAAGTTTGTATTTACAGTCACTGCGCCTTCAAACATCAAACGATCTGAGCCTAAATGGTGGAACAACAATATAAGAGACAATCCTACTGGAGTATCCTCCATCATCCTGGCTTATCGCATGCAAACAGATTAAAGAGGCAAAACCATATAATTTAGGTATCATTTATAGCGCTATAATCAGGGGTTGCAGTGGGCCAGACCGAGGGCAGATGTCCGTAAGTTGTGCTCACGATACTTCCAGCATCCTAGCTAGCGCTACTGAAGAGGAGCAAAAATAAAGGGACTAACGTGTAACAGGTCATTTTAAATGTTTCTAAATGCTCAACAAATATCACCAAACACACAAAAAGTGTCTGCAGTTTGTCACACAGTGTGCCTGGTAGCTAAAAGAACAGCTGCTGTATTTCCAGGGAGACAAAAGAATGAAAGAGGACAGGTGAGGAAGAAGAGAGGTTAGATTTAAAGGTAAGGACTGCTAAACAAACTGAGGTATACTAACTTTGTGTGATTCAAATATTGTATGAAAATACTGCAGCTTACTGCATGATAAACAGGTCAGCTTGTTGTACTGTATTTACAGTAAGGCTCTGTGTTGGACTGGTGCACAGAGGCTGCGTTCATGGTCAGCGTTACAGGTTACATCAGTGCAGCAGAGATGAGTTTGAATCAAAGCTGCTGATGCTGAGATTCATTCACTGAATCCAACATTTCTCCAGCCTGTATGCTGTCAGTGTAGGGGATGGAGATCAGCTCAGATAGCTGTGAAATACTGGGTTACATCTTTCAGTTCATCCACACAGAGCAGTAAGAGCAGCAGGTCAGCTGATCTCAGCCTGCACACCAACATCATTTACTGGAGCTCACAATAGAAAGTTGTAATTCTTCTCTCCATGCAGAGCCACTACAGCTGATCTTAGGGTTCCCCCACCTTCTGAATCCCACTGTAACCCCTGAGTATCCTCATGTTTGTGTTTAGGTGGAGGCGCAGTCACCCTCTACTATGGAGGACACAGAGAACAGAGCTGTGTTTAAATTCACTTTCACAGTTTGTGTCCTATAACAGATTCAAGCTGAGGGCATTCATTAGGATTAAAATTTAGATTGGAATAACATTTGTATTCCCATGTATTATTTTATATTATTATAACAATATATAATGGTAATAGGTATATGGTATAACAATAGCTTTACACAAAACTAGCTGGTAAAAACGTCCTCCAAAGAGTTACTTATACTTTCTTACTTTGAGTACATTTCAGAGCCTGTACTTTTTACTTTTACTTAAGTAAAGAAGTTGAACCAGTACCACAAGTACTTGTACTTCTACTTAAGTAGAAAAAAAGTACTTTTGCCACCTCTGAAGGTCAGAGATCAAGATTGGCAACATGACCATAATCCCTAGAACTGGGAAGGTTCACTGCTCTGCTCAGTTACAGTAAAGCACAGTGGATGTTTGCCATGCCTCTGATGCTCTTTTATTTCATACAGATGGTCAGATTATACTTGATAGTGCAGTGGTTTACACATTTCCCTAACAAGAGAAAGATCCCCAGTTTGATCCTGAGAGGAGACACAAATCCATTGGGGATTGTGTCAGGAAGGGCATCCGGTGTAAAAATCTCCCAAATCAAATACACTGAGCTACCCATTATAGGGACCCCTTGTGAATAAAGGAGCAACTGAAAGTAGCTTTGTAAACTTGGACAAAGTTAAAAAATGTATTGTAATAATGAAGTGAAAGGAATCATAAGGATTACTCTACTATTTGCTGCAGTCTAACCTCACTCCAGCCTATTTCATCTCTTTACCAGCCATATTAGAGGGATACATACAGAGAGAGGAGAGTGAGAATCAGGAGCAAAAAGCACCTCGGGCCATAAAGACTGTCAAGTCTTCCAAGCTACTGGAGGCTGCTCCTGCCATTGCTACCACTTAGTCTTCTGTTTTTCTACTCAACCCACAAAGATAGGAGGCTCTGGCACAATGACCTAGTTTGGCACAAAGCTCTTATTCTTAAAGTAGCAAGCAAGTCATTATTGAACTTCTGCTCTAATTTGACCAGCACCATCAAAGGTGTGCCAATAAATAAACTGGGCCCACTTTAATCTTTCCTGTGTGTATTCTGCATACAGGTCAAATACAGCTCATTTTATAAATCACTGGTACTTTTCAGACAGCTGGATGAAGATAAAGATTTTGATACCACCTCAGTCGAGGTTTCAAATGAGGTAAGCTAATGAGTAAAGCTAATGCTACAATAATGCTGGAGCCTATCACAGCTGTCATAGGGCGAGAGGCAGGCCAAAAGATCCAGTGGGTCAGCAGAGAATGGTCAAATTTTAGATTTTGACTGAATGACCAAAAAACACATCACTGTACAACAAAGTAAGACACATTCAAGGCACGAGCTTTTAAGCCTATTTCTCTGTTCACTGACAAAAAACCAGTGAACGTACAGAACCAGCCAGTCTTTGACAAAAGTAAACTACTACCAACCAGCTGTGAGCAAGAACTGCTGGCAGTCAATTAACATTATTCCTTTCACAGTCATTAAACTAGGGCTTTGATGGCTTCCACTGGGCCAAAGGAGCGTGTTCCCACGGGCAGTGCAGACAGGGTGATGCAAGGCAAGAATGAAATACTCACGGAGCATGGAGATTTGTGACCAGAGTGGTAAGGGGGAAGAGGAGAGTCCTATGAAGTCAACCTTCAAAAATTGAAGTGTAAAAGTGTAATACAATTTTCACTTAAGTTAATTAAAACTTTTTAAAATACAGGACATTACCTAATTCTGCTGGCATGTGCAAGTAAAGATACAGATCAATATTCTTAAGTTACACGGCCAGTGATTGTGCACATGGGCGTGTTTTCATATGTGTTTTTCTGTGCAGCACGTGTGCATGCTACACCCATATGTCTGGATGGCTCCCTCCCTTCTCCTCTGTGAGCTCAATAATGTAAAACATATGGCAGGATAGATGGACAACACACACAAACACATTCCCTAATGGCTGTGCACTGCAGCCGGCCTTGTAATGAAACCCACCCATCATCTACTGATTGTGAAAGAGTGGAGGCAGGTTGTAGATTGTAGATTTCCCACCGCATACTCTTGCTATGAATTTCAATTAAAGATTTTTTTTTTTTTACTGTGGCACTGAAGTGAGAAAGGGAGGTTGTACAAAAAATGCTCACAAAAACATTAATTTTTCATGTAATTAATTAGAAGAGCTGGGAACTGCAATTTTTTTTTTTTTTTTTTTTTTTTTTTTTTTAGCAAAAGTTACTCAAACAGGAAGAACGGCCTGTCAGAGATTAATTTCAGCCACGGATTAATCCACATTTGATGTTCGATCTGCAGAAGTGGGACTGCGTATAGCGCAGCAGTGTGGCTCACTGTTTGTTGTTTGTTTTGATCCATTCCTTGTTGTTGTGTTTGGTGTTTTTGTGGGATTTATAGTGCAGTAATGAAACATTAAAGTTTAGTTTCTTTCCCAGGAAAATGAATTGATAAACGATAAACATCTGAGCATAACTCATTCTTTGTTTTCTCTCCCAAAAGTGGGAACAGGCCAAACTGAGATCCATCTCAGTGCTAGGGTGATGTAATGTTGACGCAGTCTTTACGCTGCTTTGACTGCAAGCAGCAGATCTGTGGAGGGTGGAGATGTTGGAGTCAAATTTATGACAGATTAAGCATCATGTGATCATTTCACTAGTTGGCTGCATTTTGATGCAGTATGGGTTGGACCATTAAAACTCTTTACATGCCGTTTTACACAGAGAAATGCAACTAGTCCAAGCAGGTGTTATATTTACTTTCTTTCTCTTCTTGGTTCACCAACTCACAGTTATCGATTTTCTACATTTCCCTAAAACATAGTGCCGCATTTAGCAGCTAAGTTCCCTTCATCTTTCTGCAGTTTTCATTCAAATGTATAAATTTATAGAAAACAGATGAAAATATTGTTCTGAATGGAAAAAGTAAACAAAAATGTGCCTCCAGGGCTCAGTACAGGGCTCTCTGGGTTCTCCATTTTCTTACCTGGAAGTCGTCTGTGGGGAACTGCAGCATGTCTCGGAGAACATCACTGATGATCTCGGTTTTCCTCTGTAGGAGCACATTCTCATAGTCCAGAGGCTCTATGATCTTTGGCTTTACCTAAAAGGGCAAATAATCCCATCAGTCCAGCTTTTATCTCTTTATTTTGTTATAGTGATTTACAGCATAAGCACACAGCCTTAAGAGCACTCTTTTAAGGGTATTATCACATGGGTTGTGAGATAAGTTACAAAAAAGGAAATCTGTGGTATTCACTCTGCCTGAACAACAAGTTGCCACTGTCCTTTCACAGCTCTGCCATTTGATAGCGACAGATGCAGAAACTGGCACAGAGATAGCAATGAATGTGGGTTACGGCAGGAGGAGATGCTGGATGAGTCTGTGTGTATGTGTGCGCTGTTGTACCAGTCACCGTGTCATGAGCTCACTTTTAAAACCTGAACTTGACATTGTGAGTGGTCACTGGAGCCCAACAGTCTCCTCTATGAAAATTCTTAGAAGGCCCCACTGCAGGAAGACATACACCCAGACCAGAGGTTCCCCTTAAAAGTATATTTTTATGTTGCGTTACAACAAAAACAGCTTGGATGCCTGACAGTAAGTAAGACGGTAGAGTTAGTGAGATTACATTTCTTTGTCACTACAGACATCAGCTGTAACATTCCACAGAAAAGACCCAAGGAGTTTCCCCCACACGCCCTCCCTCACAAAGCCTGATGTTCATCAGTGATACATGTATGTGGCTATTAAGGAGGGCTTTGATCTGTTTGAAGCTGAACTGAGACACATTTTAGTGTTTACAGAAACAGTTAATTAGAAACCCGATACATTAAGAGGAAATACGTGTCTTTCTTGTGGTTTCAGTCCTCATAGCAAGATTTAGTTACTTTTGTTTCCTAAACGTATTCATTAAATAATTTGTGGTGATTTAAACTATGCTATTGTGCTTTCTGTGTGGGAATTGAAGTTTAAAACACTACATTTGCCCTTTTTGCCCCATTTTACTAGGATACCTGCCAAGAACTGCAAATTAAGCATGAGAATGAAGAAAAGAAGGGGTTTTCCAAGCAAAGCCACTGATGGACACATCAGTGCTGATTCTTAACGGGGAGGTCTTGTGTGCAAACGTAGCCCATACTGCAGCATTTTCAAAATAAAAAACAAGGGAAAAGGTAAGAAAACGCACAACTAAATGAGACTTCACAACTTTAATTGTGTCTCTGTGAGAGGCTCAGTTTGCAGATATGCTAACATCAACACACAAACACACTCATCAGTCATAAAACTAAAGTGCTGACGCTCCTGTCTCCCAGCTCCACATTCAACATCCTTCCCCCAGAATATCCAGTATTCCTCCTGTTCACATGGCCAAAAGATCTCAACCTCACTTCTCTAACTTTATCTCCACACCACTCAACCTGAGCTGTCCCTCTGATACTCATCCTGGTCACTCCCAATGAAAGTCTTTCCACCTTGAACTCTGCTGCCTCCAGCACCTCTTCTTTTGGTCAAAGCCACTGTCTCCAAACCATACATCATATCTCACTTGTATGTAAACCTGCACTTTCACTCTTCCTGCTATCCTTAATGTCACAAATCACCCCTGACACTCTTCGCCAACCACTCCATCCCGTCAGCAAACTCAATTTTTTGAAAGTTGGTGAAATGGGAGAAAAAACTAAGATATCCCCAGCAAGAGAGAGCGTAACAATTGTCTAATACATATCCTCTGAAGTATTAACCAAGTTATTCTACATTACAGTTCATCCATATAGAATATTTCATGCCAATATTTCCATTTATCCCCTGACAAGCTTGGGTCTTTTGGCAGCAACAGGTGAAGGGGAATCACCAAGGTCAGCAGGATTTGTACTCTGGAGACCATAAATGATGGTCAGCACCTACAGTATGCTTTTCCAACTTAGCATTTACAGTGTTCCTCAATGACCCGTTCACACACACTTATACACTAGTGGTGGTGGCTATGCGCAGTGCTCACCACAACTTTGGGTTCAGGGTCTCTCACAAAGACACTTCACCAAGAAGAGCTACCTAGAACTATAACACTAGTTGAAAGAACACTGATGATGGCTGTGGGAAAAGCTGTCAAAAACACAAGTTTAAAATCTCCCATAACTTAAATCCAGATCTGTTGGGATCGTCATGGCATTTGAATCATATCATTTTCATACATATCAAACCAGTAACCCTTCGTGTCCTGTGACTGGAGGCATCTTAGTCCTGAAAGACACTACACCCATCTGGATAGAGATGATCAACCCTGGAGTAACACTTCTCTCTAAGGGCCCAAACTATGCCAGCAATTGGTCCCCCAAAACATATCAAAGCCTCTGGATCTCACCACTGAAGTTATCAAGGATTCAGACTTCCATTGTTTTCTTGTTGTACATGCATACATGCGCACGCACACACACACACACACACACACACACACACACACACACACACACACACACACACACACACACACACACACACACACACACAGTCTTTGTGACTGAAGTTCCTGCCATCTGTGTCCCAACAATGAGACCTCTATCATGACTTTTCCTCTTGCTATCTTAACACAAAAACAACTGCATATTAATTGCTTAATTGTATCATGCAGTTTATCTGTGCGGTATCTGCATTTGTTGTTTTTCCAACTCATTAATTCAGGATCTTTCCGTATATATATTTTTACCCAGCTGTATTTCTGAATCCAATGAACCCGTTACAAACTGTGGCCAATTAAACAGATGTCTGCTCAGATTAGTTTGATTCATCCAACCAGTCGTCTTGCTGATGTAGTGCAAATATTTCTCAGTCCTTTGGATGTAGTATAGCATCTGATAAGCAGAAAATCTTCATCTGAAATTCTCAACTGAATGTTTGCCAGTCTCACAGAAGATGACAGCAAGCAGCTGTGAACTGTGTGACTTCCCAGTAATTAATCCAGATGAAGAGACTAGGAGATATGTGACAATCAACATAACTGCAATGGCTGTTAAAGATGTGGTTATCAAGGTTAGATTCTAGTGTAACTATACTAACAGATAATCATTTCTAATCTTTCTATCTAAATAAATAACAGGCTATGGTACTTTTTACAATTTTTTTAAACAAATGACTGAGTTTGTATCTTTTCTCTCTTCACCACCTCTTGTAACCCAACTTTTCAAACTCCCTAACTCTGAGGCACAGGAACGATTAATGAACAAAAGGAGCCACAAGTGCTCCACTTCCTAAAAAAAGATCGACATTCAGCCCCCTGGAGAGGCGTGCCCTCAAGCTGCTATTTCCAATTTCCGTCAAACTCTTTAAAAAAATAAAAGATAATCTTCAAAGCAGCTCTTAAAAAGAGTCTAAGCACTAAAAAACTTCTTTAAACAATCACATCACTCTTCATTTAGCAAGAAACTCCTGGAACAAGAGCAGGGAAAAGACCCCTAAACTCTTCACTCACTTCTAAAGGACGGTATAAACTCACCATTGCCACCTGTGACCCTGCCTCCACCTGTGCCTCAATCTCAGCCAGGCTCTTGTACTGCTGTGGAGACTCTATCACCATCTCCTTTTTGGGGGCTTTGCCTGCCCGTCCTTGCATGATGATCAGTCCTGCCTGTGCCTATAGCCAGGTGTGAGATTCTGCCATGGCACTGCTGCCTTTAGTCTGCGAGAGCTTCGCCGGGATCCACTGACATTCCCTCTCTCTCCCTTTCCCTCTTCTGCTGTGAGGGTGGGAGGGCTCTGCTCCTCCCACCCTCACAGTTGTACAGCTGTGTGGACGTGTGTGTATGTGTGTGTATTTGTATGTACAGTATGCGATTTGCGTGAGTAGGAGGGGAAAACAATCACACACCCCTTAAAAACTTGGAAGAGGCAGACGCTCGTCATTTGCCTGCCCCACCTACCTACTGAAAACTGAAAGTAGCTGAAAAGGTAGAAAAAAAGAGTGAAAGCTCTTTAAATTATCTTTCAATAGTAATATTCCATAAAATATACTATTACTTCATAAACTGTACTGTTAATGTTAACTTGTTTTTCAATCTTGCTGTAAACCAGATGCAAATATTATTGTACTGTATTGTTTTTTAATAATATCATGTAGTGTTCAAAATCCATGACACAGTTTCTGCTTCAATCCGTTAAGCCCTTTTTCCTATTTACATCAATAATAACAGTATTTTACTGTAATACATATACAGGTATATTAAAGTATATTAAACACATGGCTTGAGGTGACTGTTATATATATATAAATAAAATTGTATTTAATTGATAAACGATTATTCAGGAATAACAGTGAAATATTGACAACAGTACTATACTTCATGATAGTAAAACAGTAAATTACAGTATTATTATGTACTTCAGCAGGGTTAAAAGTAAAAGTAAAATGTTATACGGTACTTTATTTTACTGTATGCTAAAAAATATTGTACTGACTTACAGTAATTAAATCATAGTAAGAAATATAGCAGCTACAGTAGTGTACATTTGCTACCAGTAAGTTACTAATACATAAATGTTAGTAACTGACATTTTACAGTGGGCTCCATCATCCATCACTGCACTCTGATAACACTGAATACTTGATTCCCTTAAAAAAATACATTTTAATTATGTCTTTTATTCCCTTTTATGCCCCTTCTTTTTTATCAAAATCTGATCCATCACGCTACACTTTGCTCAGAGCCACGTGTGCTAATGGCACCTGGTGTGACCGAGAGCTTCTAACCTACAGCAGCTTCTTTTCCTACAACCTCCTGTCACAGCACAAAAGCTCACGTGCACCTGATTGAATGGGCACTTCTCAAAGGCTCCCCAAATCAAAACAAAGAGCTCTTTTGCACAAAATATGAATCAGAAAACATGTAGGGTAAAAAAGAGGTATTGTCTTGCTTTGGAAATCTCTGATTTGCATAAAGCAAAATGGACCTAAATAAAAGAGAACTCAACACCTGTCTCTAAAGGCAATGCTATCAAAATGTATTCAAAGCTGCATACATATACCAGGCATGGGTCACAAACCATTACTTTACAGACTGTATCGCCTCTGATTGTGCAATCATTCCCATTTATAAAAAAGTACACTTTAACAATATGATGAGATTCATATTTACCAGAAAAGAAGATTGGCACATCATTTGTTCAGTCGATCAACACCTCAAAGAAAATATTTTTATTAATTTGTTCATGATGTGAAAACATAAAAGCTGTAAGCTACAGCTTCGCAGATGGATCTCACATTGGTTCCAAAAACCTAAAGATAATGTTGAAATTACCAAAAGCAAATGTTAGTGGTCATATTTATAGTATTTAAACAGTTTGTACTAAGAGAGTTCTGCGCCCCATTGCTGTTTTGCTCTGCTTTGAACTGTTCCGGCACTGTATCCGCTGCAGCAGACACCCACAGCAGGGTCTGTTTAAACACACTTCCCCCTTGGACGGCTCTCAGGCACAGCGCGCGCTCTCCTGCTGCTTCAGGAACACTTTGAGTTGCCCCTTGTTTCTCCACACAGTCAGCGTGCTCTCTGAGGACAGTCACTCACCTTTAATCTTTAAGCGAGAGAGGCGCCTCAGTTTGGCTGTTTTCTATCCAAGTCTGTGTTTCAGAAAGATGACATTTAAAGTTTTCAGTGATTCATTACTTTGGCTAAATGTATGAAAATCCTTTACTTTCTTGTTCTCCATTAAGCTATGCTACACACAACTCCAAAACACACTGATGTTTACAGGCCCTGGAATCTCACTGAGTCAGCAAGCAAAATTAATAACACATCCAATTATCTCCATGAGCTGTGAATTCATGGCTGCCGCGTACACACAGACTCTAAGAGGAGGAGGTGGGATGTCAGAGTGAGGAGCTGACATGCCACGGGTCAGGATGACTTCAAAGACCATCATCTCCCCACTGCAGTTTCAGATCCATCGCTCCTAACAAAATGTAGCACACAGGCAGGAAAGCGTGTGAGTTCTACTTTTTTGTACTGCAGTGTCCTTTGATCATTTTGCATAACTTCTTTTAACTGTACACGCTTCAAAGGGACTTGCCGAACTGCACCATGCAGACAATTTATTTCTTTAAACAACAAAGGAAAAGTTCACCACTTATTATCCAACAGGGTCATGAAGTGTGGCGAAAAAGAGCTTCATATTTTCCAGGAATAACCATCACTGAAGAAGCATATAACTGCTGGAAGAATTTTAGTTAAATGTGATTCAATCATCCGTGTTTGGCCCCAGTACTGCTTTTAGCCTGCTGTATTAGGGTGGGTGTGCAGAAATATTGAGAGGGTAACTTGAGCAGTAAAGAGTGGAAAAGAGGGGGGTAAGCAGCTGGTGACTTTGAGTCAGCGACAGTTAACGTGTGCCACCTCTGAATACACCAATTTTTGCATAAGCGGTAATATTCCCCAATACGTGGCAACATATTATCATATGGTGACATTCTGGTATGAAGGTGCAAACAGCTCTATTATGGATGTGCAGTACGTTTGGAGTAATTTGCATGGCCAGTGAAGAAATGCTAATATTTACTTTACAGTTCAAAAAGAGGTGAACAAGGCACTGCTGGTAGGTTTTTGGAAGCAAACATTGTGCTGCCTCCAAGTATTTGAAAATTTATGACTATCTGGCACTTTCATTTTGCATTTTCATTACAATAATACCACATTTTGGCACATTTATTAAATGATAGCACAAAAATCCCGTCTTAAGTCCTATCTCCCTGTGCTTTTCTTTGTTTGTCTTCTCTTTTCCCTTACCCCAAATCAGTTGCAGCAGCCCAGCTCTGTCAGAGGTTTCTTCCTGTTAAAAGAGAGTTTTTCCTCCCTACCATTGCCAAGTGCTTTCTCATAGAGGATTGTAGTACTGCAACAAAAAATTGTCATAAAGACAACATTCCCATTCCCATCAGTTATACAACAGGTGCTGACCAAAACATGGGAACAAAACATTTGGCTTGTAATGCTGAAAGCAGTGTGGCTGCTACCACAACAACAGCAGAAACACAAACACAGAGACTGACTGAAGATAGCAGTGCAGCTCATACACTGAATCTAATGCATGTTAGAGATTCGACTGTCCTTTGGTCTTATGCACTGCTGACTGTGCTGCGTCCCTGCCATCCTACGGAGGCCGCAGTGATAGCGTCACCAGCTCAGTGTGATAATCAGCCTCTTGTCAAGACCCTGGCTGCACTGAGGTCATTCTGCTTCATTCACCCACATCTCTGGAGCACTCACATGGTTCCACAGGCTATCACGGGTACCATAACAGCAATACCACAAGAATAAATGATTTTGGCTCTGAATGTGGTCTTGATGGAAGGGACTGCAAATCAGTTCACAGGGCCATTTGCGTAAGAGCTTAAAAAAAAAAAAAAATCATAGACAGAGTAAGGGAGGAGTAGGTGGAGAAGGATAGTGTCCATTTGTTTTTACTCAGCTTGAACCAATTAGAACACGTGAGCTTTTCACATAGATCCCAAGAGGGGCGTATATGCACACACATAAAGATGTAGCACGTCACAAGAGTCTTTGGAGTATTGCATAAGGCCATAATGTTTGAGAGCTGCTGTTACCCTGGAGAGTCAAAGTGTAAGGGTGTAGCCTGAAAAGAAGTGAAACTTTCCCTTCATACTGATCCCACAGGCTGTACACACAGCCTGTGGGATCAGTATGAACGCTGTACACACAGATGTAATACACATGTGGAGTAAATCATTTTGCCACCGTCTATTAACAATAAATAAAAATGCAGAATGTGGATAAATTAAACTACAGGTAGGAGCTGAGAATTATTGAATCTTCACTCTGTTACCTAACAGAGACTGGTGGTCATGCAGCACCACAAGAGAAATTAAAGAAGCTGGTCTTAACAGTTCCCATTAACAAAATTAATTAGCCATCTTGATTGTGGTTAAGGTTGAGCAAGACCAACGTGGAAAAAAGCCACAGTTGTACTTCTATTATTTAACCTCCAATGCCATGAATGAAAACTCAAAGCACCCTATGATTCAGTAGCTTGTAGAACCACCATTCACAGTAATAACCTGAAGAGATCATTTTCTGTATCAGAGTCTTTCTCATGGTGAGGCTGTGTGGCAAGCAGAGGACAGACCAAAATGCAGGACTCCTGAGGCAGACCTAAATCCAAAACACTCAGCCGTTTGCTGCAAAAATAATCTAAAGCATACTTAGAGCTGGACAGGTATAAACTGGAAACATGGACTGAGAAACACACAACCAGGAGGGACGAGGAAGGACGTGACAAGAAAGACAAAAACTCAGGGCTTAAATACAAAGAGAAACACAAGAGTAAACAGCTAAACCTAATCTGAAGAAAACAAGACAGGGGAAGCAAAACTGAACACAATGCACAGCTGCAAGGGACTCGCAAAATGAAGCAGGAACTGAAAAAACATGACAGACAAAAACAGACTTGACACACAGGGAAGCACAATGAAGGAAAAACCACAACACTGTAAGAGAAAACTAAACTGTGAAATAAATTATAACTCTATGTAAAATTATAGAAACTATATTTCATTTACTGTTAATCTTTACTCATTGTATCAAATTTTAGGTATGCATTTATTATATTAACCTAGAACTTAGCAGTTTGATTTATTAAATAAAAATTACATATTTTTGAAATTGTTAAATTTACATCTATGTGTTTAAGGTCTTTATGTGGGATTTATTTTTGAAATAAAATAATTTTATATTTATTCATGGCAACAGGCTTTTCATGTTATTCTACATTGGACATGTTAATTCATAGTCTATTTTTGTAATTTAATTTTTTTCATGTATTTAAAATTAACTGAAAATGCTTGTAAAATTTATAGGAAAAATTTTGTTCAAATAGATTTAGTGCACGTTGCTTGCTAATAGAGCTAACTTGAGTAAAGTGGCCTGTAGCAACCTAGCAGTGCAAAATCCCTAATGGCAGACATCAAAACTAAAATAACTAAGAAAACATTCTTTCTTTTCTTACTCAGTATGACCAAAGAGTTTCCTGCAGCCAACAGTTAACCTTTTCATGTACTGCACTGGTGATTGTGCGATAGGAGGAACTAAAAAAAAAAAAATCTACAACTTCTAAATCTAGCTTCTCAAGGGGCTCTATTAGTGTGATTACAAGCCCAAAGTCTGCTGCACTAACCTTTTTCCTGTCTGATTTCCACTCTCAAGAGAGATATACTATGATTTATATTGATGTATATATAAAAAAAACTACTTTAGAGATGACAGACAAAAGGCAAAGGAAATAATCTAAGACAAATTAGAGGAGAATATGGATTTGAAATACACTTCTAAAGAAAATTAAAGGAACATTTTGAAAACAGGGAAATATCCTTCTGGATGTCTATACTGATAGGGACTGGGTGTTGTGTTGTGTTAGGGAAAGTACAAGGGTCTACATAATAGCTTTATCTAGCCATCTATCTATCATAATGCGCCAGATATAATGCATACTTACAAGGTATTCACATCATATACTTGTGTGAACAGAAATATTACTGCATAAAGGACCCATTCTGCCCATGCTCTTGAGACTGAGCTGGCAGACAACCAACCTTCTGACAATGGCGTGTACTGATGTGCCATCCTGGAGGAGTTGGACTACTTGTACAACCTCTGTAGGGTCCTCCCCAGAGCCTGGACCCCAGCATTCTTTAAGCAGTATGGGATTATCCTGACAGATTATCCATCCATCCATCCATCCATCCATCCATCCATCCATCCATCCATCCATCCATCCATCCATCCATCCATCCACCTATCCATCCATCCATCCATCCATCCATCCATCCATCCATCCATCCATCCATCATGGTGGCAGCAGTTTAAGCAGAGAAACACAGACTTCCCTCTCCCCAGCCACATCCTCCAGTTTATCCAGGGGAACACCGCAGTGTTCCCAGGCCAGCCGAGAGATATCACCTCTCCAGCATGTCCTGGGTCTGCGCCCCAGGTAGGACATGCCCAGAACACCTCACCCAAGGGGCGCTCAGGAGTCATCTTAGTTTAGACTGTGCTGAAGAATAAGGTGGTCATACCAAATATTGATTTTCAAACTTATTAAAATTATACAAACTCAGTTTTTACTTTATGTACTGTATTTCCATATCTGTTTGCACATTACAATAAAATGCTGCAACTATTTCCCATTCTCCTAACAAAACTAATGAAGCCTTTACTGCAAAAACTAATGATAATTAGCAAATTACATTTTACATACAGTCCTGTGCAAAAGGTCATCAATCATTTCTTTTAGCAATAAAGGCTTCATTAAAGATCTTCTAGTCATTCCTACGTCATCAAATACTGACGCTTTGTCAACTATACACACAATGTGTGTTTTAGCATTGGTGCTGTGACACACCTGTCATGGCATTAATGAGATCATATCCACTCCTAACACTTGGGCAATATTCTTTTGTGTCACATTTTTATGCACGCATAATTCTTTAATGTGGAGGGTTAATGTTGTGGAGGGCATATTTGAATTAAAAACAGCCACATTCTTTTCCTCAACTTAATCATGTAGCTTGTGGTGTATAAATCTATCCAAACAGTGAAATAAGTGTCAGGTTCACAGCAATGATTTACACCACCACTATCTCTGCCTATGCACTCTTCAAAAGGGAGACTATAAACATCAACATCAACTTGACAAAAGCCATCTAAATAATGCTTTTACATGCATTACCCATTAATTTTTCTATAAAGCTTTCTGTGTATCATTTGCAACTTTACAACTGGACATGTAGAGAGGGAGGATAATGGATATACTAGACAAAGGATGTTGAAAATGGAGCTGCCGGGAAAAGAGGAAGATCACAGAGAAGATTCATGGATGTAGAGAAGGAGGACAGGCGTGGATTTTCAGTCACTAGATGTGCAAAGCTGGTGGAGACATACCCTAAAAGACCTGCAGCTGGAATTGCAGCAAAAGGTGGTTCCACAAAGTATTGACTCAGGAGGGCTCAATACTTTTGCACATTGCACTTTTCAGTTTTTTATTTGTAAAAAATGTTTTGAATCATGTATAATTTTCTTTCCACTTCACAACTGTATACCACTTTGTGTTGGTCTTTCACATAAAATTCCAGTGAAATATATTTATGTTTGTGGTTGTAATGTGGAAAATATGGAAAAGTTCAAGGGATATGAATACTTTTGCAACCCACTGTATATATGTGAATGTGTATGTATGTGTAGCTATCTATCTTCTATTTTTTTCTGTTCTCTCCCCTATCTTTCTTTCCATTCTCTATCTCTCCTCTTCTTGTTCTGCCTGTCAGATCTGATAAGAATAAATAAAATAAAATAAAAATACAATTAACAAGAATAGCCTATAGAAAACTTATAGAGCTCTTCTTGTAAAAGCAAATATGTTTGGTACAATGGTGCATTCGGATCATTCTGATTGCGAAAAATACCAGACATGACAGGCCCAAAAAAACCAAAACCCTTTACTATAACCCTCCAGATAATTTTAACAGATCAATTACATGCCAATTAGTAAACATTAATTATGATTTTATTATTTGTTGACAGTAAATAAGTATTAACTGCATTTAACTATCAATTTTCTCTTTATTAATGATGGCTAATATACTGACTGTGTTACAGACTTATTGGAAAATATGCTAAAACTACAAATACAATACAAGATGCTATATTTAGAACTGGTATTTACCAGAGCAGTGGTGGGAATCCACAGTTGACTTGCTGTTTCCTCTTCCTCCAGAATCCCCAGCTCCACCTCTCCCTTGATGTAACCACAGTTCCTCTCAAGGATGGAACGCAGCCCCTCCAAGAGAACCACGCTGGTGGTGCATCCCATGGTGCCCCCAGATGCTCATGGGAACCATGCAGGAAAAGCTTATTTTCACCTCCAGACAGGTGGAGCAGCACCAACTTTGTCTCTCAAACTTGACCTCTTTCCCACAAAGTCCTTTTACAGGTGTACCGGCAGGTATGCGTTGATCTCCCGTCGCTGACAAGGATTCCCAATCATTCTATTTGAAAGAGAGACACCATCTTCAAAATCAAATCCAGCAAATCTCAGCCTAAGTGTCAGTCGTATCCTCCCATGTGCTGCTCAGTGGGAATGAAGGGCACAAGGGTGCTGGGCAGAGAAGCTGAGCTGCTCAGTCTGAGCAGGGCGTTGACTTTCAGACTCCTCTTCGTTCCTTCTGCTGGGGGATGAGGATGCTCATCTGCTCTCTCCTCCCTCTCTCTCCCTCTCTCCTCTTTCTTTGGTTGTGTTCTTTCCTTCTTTTCTCAACCTCGTTATACAGTATCTCACTCATGCCTGTCACTTTCCTTTCTTCTCTCCCCCCCTCACTCGCTCCTTCTCGCTCCCAGCAGGCTCTCCCCCGCCCCTCACTCATGCAGCTTAGTCAGTTCTCTGACTCTGCATGCCTTGTCAACAGTATAAGCAGACTGTTACAAAGACGCACACACAGACTCACCCACACATAAATTGGCTGCTGCGGACAATGTTTTACTCTCTTTGCCTCTCTCTGCCTCGCTCCCTCCATACTCTTTCTCCTACTAACAATGAAATTACAACAGATGCAGTCATCTTTCTGAGGTCATTTAAATGCTCTTGAAGACTTCAAAGGAATGCTTTACCTTCTCTTGACCTTGTGTCGCAGCCATTAACACTTGCCTGGTGCCACTTTTACTGTTATTTACTGGTTCTTGTCCTGCCATCATAGAACAAGCAGGATGTCATTCTGAAAATGCCCCCACATATATTTCCTTTAGAAAATATTAGATGCTTGTTTATTTACAATCAATTGTATTTTCTTCAGCTTTTCTCTGGTGGCTGATGTAAATATTTCATCAGTGGTTGATGCTTGCATCTACCTTTGAGTGGATGATGTATTTGTTACCCATTGGTAACAAATAGGAGAATCATTAAAAAAAAAAAAAAAAAAACACTGAGAAGCATAAAGTAGATGTACAGAATTGTGGGACTGGTTTGAGCGTCTGAGTAATTTAAAATTTTGTACAAAAGCCACTGTGGCTGTGAGTTTTTTTAATTTCTATCATGCTCTTGGTAGAGTCAGGCTGAATGCCCCCAAATTGCAGCTGACGCAAGCAAACAAAGAGATGATGGACATCCGGTGTTGTGACTGAACCCTCTGTTATGATGTGTGTCAGTACAACCTGTGGGAACATAATCTTTAGAACTATGTGGCATTATGTGGCATTTTCTTTTCTTCCTAACACGTCTGGGTTCTCCTGAAACTTCTTCCATTTCCATGCAGTTTTAATCAGTGGCAATAAATGACGCTACACTGTTTCTGCTAAAATACAAGTGAAAATACTGTAAAACGTTCAACCATCCAGAGGCCCTTAGAGCTTGCTGTCTCTGTGCTGTCTGTCAGTCCAGCGTTGACCAGCCATTAGAAGGATTTTTCAATATCAGCCACTTCTTCTATCTGCCGGTGGTACATGCCGTGCAGGGTCCTGTCCTTCCGTGGTGGCTCAGGTTCCTTCTCAGGTTTCTGCTGCCTGAGGTATTCACTAAGCACATGTACTCATGGATCTTTGTTGTTTCATCCAGGATAGTGGTTCTGACATTCACTAGTCCTCACCCTCCTTCCCTCCGCTTAGTGTACAGACTCAGGGTGCTGGATTTGGGGGTGAAACATGCATGGTAAGGTGCTTTCTTGATCTCATTGGCTTCTATCTCCTCCTTTGGCCAGCTTGTTATCTGACAACAGGCCGGTCGTAGGTGTTGATTACCTGGATCTTGTTCTTCCTATTCAGTTGACTCCTTAGAACTTACCTTATTCTCTGCAGGTACTTGGCAGTTGCAGCTTTCCTAGTAGCACCTTCATAGTTCCCATTTGCCTGTGGGATTGCAAGGTACTTGTAGGTGTCCTCAATGTCTTACTATGTATATATAACCCACTCCTGGGTAAGTACACCTCACTCTATATTCCGGAGGAGCTGAGTATGAGTACAAATGATCATAACACACAAGAGCTTGTTTTTTTGATTTTTGATTTTTTTGGCCTTTTTGCGGCTTTATTTGATAGTGCAGTGGAGAGACAGGAAAGGGGGAGGACGGATGAGGGAGGACACGCAGTAAATGGTGACTAGGTAAGGAATCGAACCTGCACCGCCACGTGGCATATGTGGTCACCTGCTCAACCGCTGAGCCACCATGGTGCCCAACAAGAGTTTCATTTAACTGTAACTTTAGTTAATGTATCAACAGGTAACAATTTCAGAACACAAATTACAACCTGGGCCCTTTGCAAAACAAAATAATAAAAGAAAATTGTTCTTAGTTTCCTGAATTGTCCCTTTAAAGGTATTTGGTTAGGTTGCAACTTTAGCTTTCTATCCACCGCCTACGAGGAGCTCAGAAGACAGGAGGCCACACATCCCGATGGCAATTGTGCGCACACCCCAGAGGGGGTAACTCAACCTTACTGCCATAAACACATGAATGATCTGTTAGTCAGCCAATTCAGGAACTGCAGTGGAACAAGCCAAAGTTTGCAGATTCATGAGCCTAGCGCAGTTGCAAATCTAGCGAATTCACAGTATAGAGTGCACTTTTTTAGGTTGTCTGTTAACTGCTGGTAGAATCCTGCCATAAGGCAGATAAATCACTTGCTGTCTGACTGGTTTTGCAGATCTGGAGTTTACGCTGGGAGGCTCACCATTTAGTGAAGCCACTGGACCCTCTTCAAATAGCTCGTGGCTCAATAAAAAACATCATCTGCAGTTACAAACAGGCTTACTCTTTGACTCATCACCTTGTGTTATAGTGGGTTCATTGGGTAACAGCTCCGGAGGATTCACTGCTAACTTCAACCGCTGTCTCTTGACTTTGATCCATGGATATTCTGGCTAATTCATCCTGAAAAATATCCTCAAATGTCTTGCCACTGGGTTTTGCCGTGCCTTCAAGTTCAGATGAAAAGCTACATGTAATGTCTCCCATAAGAATACACAGCCACAGCATCAACATGGTGGATGATGTGAGTTTGCATCACATGCTCTGTCAAAGGGCAAATCTCCCTCAAGTGCTTCAGCAGCTGCTCCAGATTCAAACTCCACAATGACCTGTTTACGGGGGCTCAACCTGGTTCAATAATTTCCACTTGTTCTAGTTTTGATTCACCCAAATAAGCAGTTTACAGTTAACAACATGAACACAGATAATCTTTCAAAAGGCACTGCAAAACACAAATAGGAAAACCCCCCTCAGCCAGCTAACAAACATAATACTCTCCTCAGATGCACATCTTTGAATGCACAAACAGTTTTTTGTCTGTTTTTAATTGGCAGACTTGGACCATTTTTTTTTCAGGTTTTCCATCTGGTAAACTACTGTGTTTTATTTTGAAAAGCCCTAGTAAGCTATAAAGTAAGATATTTTTGGTGAACTGTGTTCACACATGCCAATACATGTCAGTGTTTTCCTCATCACACAAGAAGCACAAACCAAATAAATATAACCTGACTTGCCTTACAATATACTGGGTGGCCTGTGAAGCCAGGAGATATGGATCACTGCTGCCTCCCATAGGCTGTTAGTAACACTGCAACAACACTGATGACTCACTGAGGAAAAAGCCAGGAGATGCTTCTAACCGCAATAGATTCTAAAAAGGCCTTCTACGAAAGAAACAGGCCTTTGCAAAACAAAACAAATAAAAAAAAATACTAGAGACATGTCATCACTGAAAATTTTGCCCAAAAATGCTTTTATAAAGAAATATAAGAATAATAATAACATAAAAAAATAGAAATATCCAATTAAAGGAAATTATTAATGTACATCCCAGTCCTAGTACACATTACTACATATCAAGATATATACAGCTTAGCTGACATTTCTTATGTTAAGTTATTTATTTCGGTGTTTACGCTCTGCCCAGCTCCACTTGGATCAGGTGGTTTTTTTGTGTTTGTGGTGCTCCAAAGTTGTGTTGCCAACACAGACGTTGCAGGACACCCTCTGATGGAGAAGCTACACAACATAAACACTCAGAACACGGTCGGAGGGTGTTTCTCCTGTCTTATTTTTTCATTTTCATTTCTCTGCTGTCATCAGTGCTGATACCAACCGACTGGCAAATAGCTAATATCAGCTGATAATATCAGGCCGCTGATAAATCAGTTAGTTTCTAAAGAAGACTGCTTATTCCATATAAGACTACAGGCTAACAGGCAGGCAAAATAAGTCAAACCTTCAAAATAAAATGGGTATTTGCCTTTTGCTAAATGAATACAAAGAAAATCTGAAGTTACTTGAAGCCATGTGTACCCTGCAGAGGGGTCCTGTAGGTGTTCAAGGACAGTCTCATTAAATGTGAAGGGCTCAGATCATGTTCCCATTGTTCTTTGAGCACAAGCGTTACTGTGCTCATCATCTCTTCATCTCAGGCACACGGGTCAATATTCTCATCAGGGACCTAAATTCAGGCTAATAATAATGAATTTTAGAGAAGAATCTGGGTCGCACTCATGTGATTTGGGTATTGAGTGTCTCATGAAAAGCCTGCAGGTATTGACAGGCTGGAACAGGATCCTGATGATGTTTAAAAGTTAAAAAAAAAAAAAAAACCTATCCCGATAGAGTTTTGGTGGATTTCATCTATTTATGTATATTTATGGATAACTAACCAGTAATGTTAAGCTCTAGCACCCTGCTGCTGTCTTTTGCTTTGACCATATTCTAAGAAAGCTAGGTTGAAGTTCTCTAATTCTACCATTTCTGTCTAGCTTTCACGTGAAAGGTCGCTCACGCAGCCACAGAGACCATGAATGTTTTCCACACCAAAAAGCTATTTTTGCACATGCTACACAGGACTGCATTTGCAATTGTGTCATCTGGGTCAGAGGAAATATTTTCTGGTCACTGCCCATTTTTCTGCAGACAGAACTGACTACACTAGTGATTGAAAGAGCAGCTGTTTTGCTCGTGATGGTTATATTAAAGTGCAACCATTTCTAGCAGACACATCACACATTTAAAGAGACATTCCAGCAGTTTTACATATAAACAGCAGCTTAATTATCATAAAAAGTTAGACTCAGTCTCTTAAAACAGTTGTGCAATGTATTTTATGGCTTTGCCCAAACTTCTTAAGCAAAGGAAGGGCTTAATTTAACAGCTCAGCTAAATCTCATATTGCTAAATTGAGCTTAGTTTTGTCAAGGAAAATATTTTCCCTTGGATTCTCCTAGTCTTGTTTCACTAGAAATTAATGAATTCTCACACAATAATTAAGATTTGTTGAGCTCGAGAGTGTGCGAAAGAGTCTAAAGTTGAACTGCATTTTTGTTGCTTGCCAAATCAGAGGGCAGAGTCTTCCAATAAACAACAAAAGAAGCCTCAAAAGACAAAAACTGTTGCAACAAGCTGAAACCTCCCCGACACACTCGCTTAAGTCAACACCGCAGCTGAAAATACAAAAACATGCCAAAAACATGCAGAGACTATCCAAAAGACATGATCTGGCACTCAGACAAGACCAGGCTTTTTCATTTGCAAGACTCCAGGTGCTCAAGAAAGATCCCTGCCTGTCTGATTGGCTGGCAAAATGTCAAAATCATGTCACGATGGGATTTTAGATTACAGTGATGCTGACTCTGGTTCTTACTAATAAAGACAAAATAATGTTTGAGAAAATGACTCTCCTATGCCAGACTGACCACAGTGTTTACTCCAGTGTGAGGGTGGTAATGACACAGACCTTGAGGTAGCCTAAATAAAGAAGGCACAGAAACCACACAGTCAGAAAAGCCCTAGGCTCAGCTATCAGGCACAGCAACTCAGCACCACAAAAATCAGCAGACAACCAAACACCCTGCACCATCACAGCTCCTTTATCATGACACAGATATAGGTCAGCTGTGCTAAAGCATCTGCAAATCTGCAGCTTATCTCTGCCAGATTTTTAATGCTCTAATCAGACCAAATCCTCTGGAGTGGAGATGACTCTTAAGTGGAGTTCCACAGTTCAACCTGCCGGTCTTCACTAACTAAAAATGGGAGGTGGTATTAAGGTATCAGGTGGTATTAATTAATGGTATTAACATAAAAACCTAAAACCTAAAAAGACAGAATTGAAGTATTTGTATGTTTTCTCCAGCATGTATGAGTGAGTATGAAGAAGTGGGTAAAGGCAGGGCAGGGAAATGGCAGAAGGATGTATAAAATGTCTAAGTAAGCATTTCCCACAGTTGGAAGTGATTATTAAAACAGCATGAGCTTTCCTTAGTGCTCTACTGCTTGGCCTCCAGTTTGTTTACTAAGGTATAGCAGAGAGCTAACCACGCCTGCAGTAACTACAGTGTGTGTGCGAGCACCCGACTTATTCCCAGAACTGGCCTCATGCTTGAATTTAGATGATTTATTGCATCTGCAGGTATTCATAATTGATGGTCCCCTGAGTGCTTAGTGTGACACCACGTCACAGAAGAGAAAGAGGGCAAGTTTAAAAATAGCCCGGATGCTTCCCATCATCTCATCCATTATTAAATACAATCCAGAGATGGAGAAATATTATGTATATTCCTAAATTTAAATATCTACATTTATTTAGTTACTGACTTCAACTTTAGCCTAGCTAAAATTGCTGTTTCCAGATGCCTCTGGCATACCTCTTTAAAGTAATAATTAAGTATTTTGTAAAAAATTATGCTTTCTTGCAGTGTTAGGTGACAAGTCAATTACTTTAACTTAGCATAAAAACTGAAAGTTGTAACATTAGCCCGTCGTGGAAAGTATACATATAAAATATGACAGCTCCTTCATTTAATGCAGAATAAAAAAAACAAAACAAAGATTTAAATGACACTTGGCTTGTGGGGTCACGTGTTGGACAATCCTTAGCTGGGTGCCCTGACTTCCTGAATCTAACGATGACAAGAATTTGTGAAATGACAGTCATGCAACAATTTGTAAGCTTTTCAGGTGCTGGTAGGTGGATCATGTTACTGTTGAACAGACCTGTTTTGTTCTCCTTGTTTCCGCTTTTTGTGCTCTGCTAAAGTAAGTGACTAACCCTTACCTGACTGTGCGCAACAGAGCAAGTAAGAGTATTTCCCAAACACCAGTTAAATAGTCCTGGCAGCAGCAGCCCCAACACAATTATCACTGGTCACAGTGATACTCTGGCCATTCTCCTCTGACCTCTGGCATCAACATGGCATTTTTGCCCGGAGAACTGCTGCTCTCAGGATATTTTCTCTTTTTCAGAAAATTCCCTGCAGACGCATGTGAAAACTGGTACATTTGGCACCAACATCCTTCTAAGTCACTTAAATCACCTTTCTTGCCCATTCTTATGCTCAGTTTGAAATTTATCAGGTCATCTTGAACATGTCTACATGCCTAAATGCACTGAGTTGCTGCCAAGTGATTGCCTGATCATATTTTTGCATTAAAAAAAAGCAGTTGAATAGGTCTACTTAGCAAAGTAGCCACTGGGTATGCACTGTACTGCTTTCTTGAGAAGCACAAAATCTTTTCTTCTGCTCTATCTAAATATGCAGTCTGACTGCACCACAACTGAGACAGTGATCCACAGTACATAAGTATAAGATGATGACCCATGCCCAGTCCTAAACACATTAGCACAGTTTACGGCCATACACACTCTGGTTAGTACTCAGATGGGAGACCACCTGGGAATGCCAGGTGCTGCAAGCTTTTGGGTGGCTGTAGCTCAGGACATAGAGCAGGTCACCTACTAATTGGAAGGTTTTTGGTTTGATACCCGGTTGTTCCAGTCTGCATGCCAAAGTATCCTTGGGCAAGATACTTAATCCCAAGTTGTTTTCCAATGTGTTCCACGAGTGTGAATGTTAGACAGAAAGCGCTTAGGCATAGAAAAAAGTGCTTGCATGAATGGGTGAATGAAGACATGTTGTAGAGTAGAGTAGAAAAGCACTATAAATGAAGCAGTCCATTTACCACTGACAAAATCTTGCAGTCAGTGGTTGGATCCCTGAGTTCTCCTCTATCATGTGACAACAGGCACAGTAAAATTAAGCAGCAAAGAGTTATAATCATACCCACTAGTGAAGTCCAATAATAGTGAACTCATGCTTGGTCTGTTGGCACACAAGCAGTTTGAAATGCAGTAATTGCAGTGTTTCTAAATACCGTGATGAGCTGGTCAATATGGATACAAATGTGGGGACATTTCCAACTAAAGTTAAACAGTTTTAATTTCTCATAATACCTGTCGGTCTTTTTTGATGACTTTCTCTCATAATTGACAGCAAAAGCCATTAGAGGCAGAAAAAATAGCATACTGATTGGAATTATGCAAGATGTAGCCACAGGTTTGGCTGTGGACACCTGCAGGTGAGTCTCCAAAAACCAGGGGAGAAAATGGAAAATGAAGCACAAACAAAAGAATCTGCAGAAACATAATGACATTGCCATGATTTTCTCCTACTAACATGTGCCACACAATTAATTATAATTATACAATTATAATACAATCATTTTTTTTTTCACCTTTGTCATTATGTATTTGCTTGGTTACTATCTAGTTACAACCTGTGGGGTCGGATGACAGAAAGCACCAAAGTGTGCATGCAAGTGTGTGTGGCGTTTCATCACGCTAGAGCTGGCGGTGTATGTTTCAGTTACCTGGCAACCTCTTTGGGAAAGTTGTAACATGAGTCCGTCATGGAAAGCATACAGTTTATGCGCCAGCAATTGACAGTTTGAATGTAGCAATTTGCAAATGAATAAAAAGTTGTGGACGGTTTGGGGCAGAGTTGAGTAAGGCATTTAATTTTGTACCAAACAGGTTCTGTTCTGCAACTAGAAAGAATGATAAGTGGAAGAGGATGGATGGATGGATGCATGGATGGATGGATGGATGGATGCATGGATGGATGGACAGACAGACAGTGGGGTAAATATGTTCATTCACTCTCTCTGTGTGAGTCGATCGTTTCCCTTACCATCAATACTGACGTCCTGACAGCCTCGGAGACGCTCTGCCTCAACTCTGCAGCGGTTCCTGGTTTGTTGAGACCCCTGGTAAACTTCCTCGCCTCGGGTGGAGCAGAAGCCATAGTGTAGCCCACCTTTCATCACACAGCCAGGTACCGCGAATAGCAGACGGTGTCTCAGGATGTTAGAAACTGGCGCTGCAAAACGCAGATACTCTGCACTCTGGGATGTCAGACGTGCCTAAAAGCACACTCGTGTCGCATTACGCTGCCATAATGCTTTTCATGAACTTATTACTAGCTCGATCACAGCGGACAATGTAACACAGGATAAACGAAAATTGCTCCACCGGTCAACAGCAACCAGAAGGCAACAACATCCAGAGCTATGTCTCTGTCCCAGTAGCGGAGGACCCTTTCGTAAACAGACACGCCCCCTTTAATTTCAGCCATCATATTTGGGACGGATAAGTGACGGCTCTATAGTGTAGTGGTTTATCCATGCACTGATCAAGTCGCTGGTTCGATTCCAGCCGGAAATACAAATCCCCCCTGGGGCTACGTCAGAAAGGCATTCGTTAAACTCAGCAAAATCAAACATGAAGCGTCTGTGACCAGGGAGCAGCCGAGAGCAACTAGCTTGGGACGAATAAGTCCTAATGTGTTAATTAATGTCTAACAATGTCTTATTAGTTGTATATATTCATAAAACTCTGGAAAGCTCTGGATACTGTTTTTAAGGTTATATAACGGCAAACCACATACTGATTTACCAAAGGCACGGGCTAACGTTGCCACCTGCTGGAATAATTACTGTTTTAACTATAGTGTGTGCTTTACGCTTTACACTTTGTATAACGTTATTTCACCACACAGAGGCAGTAAAGTAACACTAATAATTGAATAACAATTGATGCATTCAATTACAATTGGAAAATCTAACTACATGTAGACCTAGGTGGTATTTACGTATAAGTAACTCAAATAATATTTAAGTAAGCTTGGTTATTATCATCTTTTCACAAACAGTTAGCAGTTATGTATTTAATTTAATCACTAGCAATCGCTTTGTACTAGAACAACGTTGTTACACCTTGTAATAACGTTGGTGTATAAAGACTGTTTTTCGTGAGCTTTTCCATGGGTATTGCACAGATTACATGTTAACTCCAGGTCGGTGTTTACAGTAATTAACGTTTCGACCAGAGCCTGAATGCAGCGCATGTTTCCAGGCTGTTGTATCCATAGTCTGCAGCACAGCGGCGCTGCACCACCCCTCCCGGCGGTGGAATTCTGTCCTCCACCCCCAACACCAACCCACAGCAATCTGATACCGGAGACGAGCGGTCCAGACAAGCCTGCAAACGAGGCGTTCCCAGCCGCCCAGCTCAGAACGAGACGAGAGATATCCATCTCCTCCCTCCGCCATCTGTCAGCGCAGGAGGAATAGTCGCGGTGTACCGCACACCAGAAAAGCTCACTATAGGCGCCACTGATTTATGAATTCTGTTTTTTTCTATAAGGAAGGGCGAGAAATGAGACGGGACGGAGAAGAAACTGGTTTGGAATTAAGCTAGCGTCGGTTAGCTTCGGGAGCAGTCAGCTTGCAACCTATCCGAGCTAAGTAGCTAACCTTTAAATGCCAAATTCCTAGCTGCAAGTGTCGAAAGAGTAGACATTTTTACGAAGGGTAGAGCTGAGAATGTTTTGCAGTTAGACGAAAGTATTGGGCGCCCGTTTTTTCGCGATTTTTACCCTCTTTACCTAAGTTTTGTAGTACCAGACAGTCGCCCCAGGCAGCTAGCATGTTAGCTAGCAGATATGAACGTTCCTCGCTGGCTAGTTGTGGATGGCAGATCCGCCAAACAAGTTAGCCTCTCGGCTCGTCTGTCCGGTCTGTGCTGGGGTCGAAAACAGGACTAACTTAACTTCCATATACACTTAATGTTCGCGAACAGATAACTTCGACCGACCCCAACATAACAGCGCTTCTTCTTTATTTATTTGTTTTTTTTTTTTTGTTTTTTTTTTTTTGCACCATTTCTCGATGTATTATTCCATGTCTGCGAGAGCGGTTCAAGTTATTGAGCTGACGTGAGGAAGAGGGGCTGAAAACAAAGTGGGAACTGTCGAAGAAGAAGGACCACAAGAAGTAAAAAAGAAATCTCGGTGGATCTCTTAACTACGAGACCAAAGTCAGTAAACATTATGGCTGTGGGCCGAATCACGATAAAATCGCTCGCTAAATTTGGGATTTGCTTGGCGATTCTCCTGACTTCAGTGGCTGGTGAGTAGCTTATTAGTGAATTGATTTTTGGATTGAGAGAAAATGTGCTGCTCATTAATATTTAATGCTTTCCTGTTGGTTTCTGCTCTATTTCGTCAATACATTCGCTTTGGTGCAGATGTTACTTGAATACACAAGCTTACCTTTTATTTATTTTTTATTTTTTACTGTGGCACTTTTCAGACTTTATTCCCTATTATTATGATATTTTAATACAGTGTTTTTCTTATTTTGCTGAAAGACATTATTTGCTCCCTCTGTGTTCGCGTGTCTGCCTCCCTCTATCTGTTTTTTTGCCATCTTGTCTGGCTGCCTCATTTCTGGAGTGATCTGTGAACTTAAGTAAAACATCATAGTATCTTCTCTTAAACGGAGCAGCAAATTCACTCCTTGCTCATTTTAATCATTGTGTGTACAAAAGGCCTGGAAAAACACCGCCAAACATACTGCAGCCGTTGTCTGCCAAGTTGTGCCCCCTGTTCAAGACTTTGGGCTGAAGCCAGGCTTCTGTGAGACCTTGACTGTGATAAGATAGTAGCAGGGCTGCACAGAGATAGTGGAGCAGGGTATGCGGGGGATTGGAGGGGGCCACAGGGGGCAGGTGGAATGTGTGGGAAGGCATTTTAAAAGATGGGTGCTTTAGATGATAGAAGTTCAAGATTGCGCTCAGGCTTTGGCAGCGTGTTTGAAAATAGGTGGACTTATGCATGGTTTGCCCAACCCAGTGCGTGGGTGTGAATGTGTGTGCTTCTTAATAATGTATTATTATTACTGTGACTATGTGTTATTGCTGAGGCTCCTCCATCCATTCATAGACAGGGTATTATCAGAAACTCAAATTTATAACTGCTGTTCCAGAGGGAAGTATGTGAATGTGTCTAGTGAAACAGGAATACATGGCACGACTGTGTTCATAATTTAAAGCTCCCTGTAGATTGCATCCCTATTTGCATTTAGATGTGCATTTAACGGAGAAGAGATGGTTTTAATTCTCATTCATGATATGAGAGAGAAGACTGCTGTTAACTGGGGTGTGCAGCTATCTAGGGGAGGAACGGCGTTAATGAAACATTTCTTGACGATATGACCTGTCAGGTTGTGACTAAATCTTTGGCAGAGGTGGTTTAAAAAAAAAAAAAAAAAAACAGCAAAATCTAAATTGTGATGATGTCATTTCACATCATTATGTTGTAGCTTACCTTCATTACCGTGCCCCCTGTAGCAGTTTCGCTGCACCGACTGTCAGAAGATTGACAGATTCACTCAATAATCAGCACAAGGGTGATTAATTGATGCTTATGTGCGTACGTGTCGTTGTAAACAGCCAATAAATCCAAATCGTCGGACTGTGCAAAATTAATTAGGACAGCAGTCAGACTTTGTTGTCATAATGACTGTAAAGAGAGTGAAGACAAACCGCTTGCTCTCTGTGCTGCTGCTGCTGCTGCTTCTTCATGAATGCAAAGCAGACACGTCCCAGTGCACTGTTCTTCAGGTCATCCATGGAACGATGAAGATGAGAAGCAGTACGGGGCGGTATAATCGGCAGAAGTGTTAGTCATCTGTCTGACTCAGTGTCTCTCTCTTTTTTCTTTTTTTTTTTTCTCCTCCCATTGTCCCCTTTTCAGGACTTGCCTGTTACCTCTGTTTATTTCTGATTTCCTTCTACTGTGCTGGGGTCATCCTTTCGCTGGCTGTCCCTGGTGACTAGTCAGTATGTGGGTGTGTGCCTGCTGCTCCAAAATCTGGTGTAGAAACCGTTTGAGACATGGCACAAACTTGCACACACTACCTGCTGCGTGACCACAGGCGTTCTCTGTAATGGGGCTTTTCTTTACTGAAAATCCTTAGCAAGTAAGGCCTAACTTGTAGCATATTCATGCTCGAAATGTATGCAACAGCCCACATTCAAGCACAGTTCTTAGTCTTGTCCCAGGTAAGCTGGAGGTTTGGGGGTCCAAAAAGGATTAGAGTAGCAGCATTATACTATAGAATAAAAGGGCCTGCTCATTTGTTCCGCTTGTCCAAACCCTGAAACAGTGTCTTGAGAGCCTCATACTGTGGCGTTGACAGACCTACTGTTCCCTAGCCAGGCCACCCCTCTCCAGCCTTGCAGGGCCACGGCGGGACTCTTGAAGCTGTCAGCTTGGCCGTCACATCAGTGACTACACAGAAAGTGAAGTTAGTGGCTCAAGATTACAGACTCCTGTTGGGATTGTGGCAAAGTTGTTAGATGTGCGTCCCGGCCCACATTGTAGGCTACAAAATTCATTGAGCCAGGTACAGACTGCTGACAGCTCTTTGATCTGCTCTGTTTTTTAAACGGTATTCTGGTTGGAGGACATGTAGAAGAGACTGAATCAAAATTACTTAAATGCCACATTCAGTAAATTCTGAGGAATTTGTCTTGGTGACAAAGACAGTGCAAAGAGAACTCTTCTTGAGTTACAGCCTGCAGCTGTCAAATATTTTTTACAGTTATATATTATCAAAATATGTTTCAGCTTATGTTTGAAATCTGATCAAAAGAATTCGCAATAAAAATAGTGTCATTATGTTGCACAAGATCAAACCAAGTTACAGGAATTTAACTGAGTGCTGAGTGTGCATTAAGCTGTTCTCGGGATGTGATGTAGCACATCCTGAGAAACGGGACATAACTGGACCAGTGCAATTTAGAATGGGTGTAAAGGGAAGCTCACACTGGAGGACATAAGCGCATGCCCAGTTTGATTCCATGACAGTTTGGTTGGTTCTCATCATTATTTTTTTAAGAAGACGTGAAGCTGACTGCAGATAAAAACAGACCAATGAATGCTGGAATGTGGGGGAGGTGGGAGGCCATTTGATCTCTAATACAGCCAGTGTTGTACTCTATTAGCTGGAAAGAAAAAAAAAAAAGAAAATCAATGTCTCTTTCCTGCTACCTTGGTTTAAGTTCTGAGCAGAGGTAAAAGCAGCATGAGATACAATAGAACAGTGTTCAGCCAACCTTCTAGTTTGGCAAAAAGGAGAAATTAGTGGATGTTTTAGAAAACAAAAGGTGCAACCTTGAGATGGTAACTCAGAGTGACAGCCTATGATTAGTATGAGGCGTTTTCCTTGACCGGCACAGACAATACGTCTAGAGTGCACAAAAAATGTTGCTCCCTGTGTGGATTAACTCTTCTGCTTGGGGTTATTTGTATTTAGGTGAAAAGAAGCGTTTCAAAAGAAAACAGTATGTTAACTGCCTCTTCTGCGGAAATTGCTGCTTCTCTCTATCTTTCACTTTGTAGCTTTTATGTCCTCAGACTTCAGTGTTCCTGTGTTTGTGTCCACGTTTGCTTGCAGGGATTGCGCAAACAGAATGAAGTGCAGGTCTACATCAACTTATTAGCTGATAGTAATGTTTTAAAACATGCAAAACAAAACAAAAAATCTTGATGTAGATCACATATATTTGTTTTATAAAATATCACACTTTGCACTGCATGCAAAATATGTGCTGGATGTATTACCGATGGCAAATTATAACTAGAATAATTAACCCGAGGGATAACTGAAAAATTGTGATTACCTTGACTTTTTAAAGTGTAAAAATGGGGGGAAGTTACTGAAATAATTATTTGACTATCAAAATAAAGCTAAATTTCTGTTTATTGGCAGTTTGATTCAGTCGATTGAAAGATCATCATTTTTTTTTTTTTTACTATTTTCTGATATTTTACAGACTAAGCGATCAACCAGCAAAATAATTGTTAGTCTATGCCTTAATGCGATGAAGTGATGGTGGCGGCTCTACATGAAGTGGCATGTTTAGTCATTTCATGTGCAGATAACAGAATGGGCAGTGACCTAATAATGTGTTTTATTTTAACGACCATTTCCAGTTGTTAGTAATCAAGATGACCAGCAACAATATATTGAATGTACACTTGAAATAAAAATAAAAATCTTGGCATCAAATTAAACTCAGTTTCATAGACTTAAACATTTTTAACAACATGTGATAACAGGGTACCTGTTAACTTCTTTACTGATGATTAGTATAGCTCCGTATGAATATGCTGTCATAATCTGGAGTTGTCACAGTGTCTTTGCTTATATAAGCTTGTATTACTAAGTCTATCACATTTAAATGAGGTGGTCATATTAATTCATGTGCACTTTCCTTTTTTAAATGAAAATAAACAGACAATATAACTGTGTCACAAGTCTCCTTTGTTAACTGTGAGATTGAGTATTACTTCTTCTTTTATAGTTAGTATTCTTTTTTTTCTTTTTCTTTTTTGGCCACCAAAAAGCATATCTTAAATGTATTATTTGAATTGTTTTCCAACCACTGTTACTGGGTAGTATCTGGCTACCTTTAGCCCCTAGCATAACCTAACCCAACAGGGTAACAATCACTTGATTTACACCCGATTATTTGATTTGTGACAATGGATTGTAGCATGCCTGTTGTAGCAGGCCTCTAGCTTAGCCTGAAGATGCTCTATAAGTACTTCATTCAAACATTTTAATTGTAAGTGGGACACTGGGCATGCTTGTCATCATAATGGTGTTAGTATGATGTTGCAGCTTTAGGAGAGAGGAATATGGTGTTTTTTTTGTAATTTCATCTGCTACCTTACATTTGGAACAGCTCTGCTAGCTAAACAGAGCTGCACCTATTCTATATAGACAAAAGCATTGGGCCACACACTCTTAATCTTTAAATTCAGGTGTTTTCGATCCCTTTGCCAAAGTGTGAAAAATTCAAGCGCCTAGCCATACAGTTATTCTTTACAAACATCTGTGAAGGATTGGGTCACTCTGAAGAGCTCACTGAGTTCAAGTGTGGTATTATAATAGGATGCATTGTTGACACAAGTCAGTTTGTGAAAGTTCTTCCCTCCTAGATATTCCACATCAACCATAAGTGGTGTTGTTGTAGTGTGGAAGCATTTAGGGAACTAACTCAGCCACAAAGTGGCAGACCACGTACAGAATTTCAAAAGTGTAGCTGAAGTTGAACATAAAGTTCTGAGAGCTTGAATTTCCTTGAAAATGTGCTAGTACAACCTGCACTGGCATATTTGAAGGCCTGTAGAAATATCAGTTTCAAAGATTCCCATTATATGAGAATGAAATGACTCAACTGAGATGAATGGTCTTAGAGATTATTAGAGCTTGAAAATGAAAATAGGATATCATCTAACAACTTCAGTTTGACTTTTCTGGAAAGACTTGGTGTCAGGTAGTAACATCCAAAATATGTGATGGTGCTCTGCCTCACTTTCCCAAAATCAATTTTTTGGAAGTTTTATATTTTTGTTTACAGGCAGCATCCATGGCCTCAGTGTGTATATTCTAATACTTGGATTCTGTGATAGCTTATATTCAACGATGGGTTTATCACACACTAGGCTAAATTATGGATGAACTATTACCCAATACATAGTGAAGCACAAAAATTGATAGACTCTGATTTCTTGCACTGTCCAGGATTTTTCATTCTCTGCATTTTTTTCCTAGTTTCAAGAGAATGAAACAGAGTAGTTTTCTGAAGGTGCGTGTAAAAGTCTGAAAAGGTTGAGCTCCAGCAATACATATAGTATATAGAACAGCTTTATTATTTGACTGGTTAAACAATAAAGTGTTAGCCCTAATGAACTGACTACCAGAGTCATGCTGAATTCTCCTGTTTCCATTATATCTGTAAGCTAAATATTTCAACTCTTTTTTTATTGAGCTGGGGTCTCATCACAGCACCAGTTAGCTCTTAGAGAACAGGTGACGTCTCTATCACACCAGACAACCACAGGCCTCTGGTAGAGTGGGTTGATGTGTAGGGGAAATCAGCCAGTCAAGCCTGTACTTGTTCATTTATCCAACAAGGAAATAATGATGTCATAAACACAGTCTAAATTCAGACACAGCCTAAACCCAGACTTTAGCTTTTCCATAAATCTGAGATTAACCCACCCCCACAAAATGATAGTAAACACCTCTCTGATCTCCTCGTCATCTGTTTTTTCATGAAATATTTGAGAAAGTTTAGAGAGAGGGAGGGGCTGGGTTTTAGTATAAATGTGTGGTGGTCAATAACGGAGGTCTTTAAGCTTTGAGGGTAGGACAAGCCACAGGATTAGCATAACTGTACCAGACCCAGACGGACACAGGCTGAGCGGTGGTGTTTTGAGGGGCGGGGGGGGGCAGTCCCCGAGGCAACAGATGGGACAGATTAAAGCCCGCTCCCTGCACCCCGTCACCAGCCCGACATCTTTAAACTCAACCAGGGTACTTGGGAAAATTGCGAGTGTCAGTAAATACCCTAGATTCCTGTCCATCCCACCTCAGCAGTAAGTGTCCACCTAAACAGCAGCAGCAGGTACGATTCAGACACACTAGTGTTTTAATGTCGTGTTGGCGTGCAGCAGCTTGAGCTCTTGTGACACTGAAAGTGGCGTGCTCCTGAGCAGAGATGGTGCTTCTCTGCATTTTTAGCATATTTGAGTTGTTAAGGTGTGAAATGCAAATGTAAACACCAGAAGGAAGTGAGAGAGTGTTTTAATACTACAGGTTTTGGATTATTTTTTTTTTTTTTTTACTCTGAATCAGTTCTATTTAAAATCTCTATGTGATAGCATATTTTCAGTTCTCCACTTGAAAAGCGAAGCAAGATAACACAACTTGTATCCTGAAGTAGACAATGTTCGCGTGCCAACAGAGGGGATGATGGTGTGGTGTGTGCATGATGCACCAAGCACATTTCAGCCTTTAGTCAAAAAGCCCTGCTCTGCTTTTTCTCCTCCTCTCCTTTCCCACACTGTGTTTCTAATCTTGAATGTGTGGAGAAAAAACAGCCAACACATCCGTGCACTGGGTGACTTTTAATCAAGTCTCAGACTGCCGTCTCTTGCTTCGGTCCTATGGGCCTTGGCAGCAGAGAGAGAGAGAGCCAGATTAGATCGCTGTTGTTTTTTTGTTTTTTTTTTTTTAACAGGGGAAGGGGGTAGTCCACAGGGGTGGGAGGGTGCACCGAAGGCCAGCTGGGGGAGGTGGAGAGAGATTAGCAAATAACTGGGCCATGGGTAAACACACAGCAGTGCCCGCCACCATCCAATGAAGAGGCACAGAGCAGTAAACTACTCTGAAGCCTTCTGATATGACTACCCTCTCTGTCCTCCCCTCTCCCTGCTTCGCTCCACTGGCCTTGCCTGCATACTCTGACCCACAATCCAACACAATGTTGAAAGCCAAGATTGTATAGCGAGCACCCCAGAGCAAAACCAGGTAAAGGCCAATCATAGATGAATGCAGAAACTAGCACCCAATCAGAACCTCTCCAAAAAACAAATCAAAACAAAAAACCCCACAGAACTCAAGTTAAAGAGCCAAACATAGCCACGCAAAGTTGCAGAAATACCAAAGAAAAATGCCTCCTGGATTGCTCCCATGGCTCAGGCTGCAAATGAGCAAAGCCTGGGTCACTTGGCTTTATCCCATGCTCCACTGTCTTCCTTCTCAGTTTACTTTTGTATATTGAGCTACTAAATTCAATAAATATATTTCAGAGGATGAACGGCTCTATTTTTCTATAAATAAGCTTAATAAAAAAGCTGCTATGGGATCAGTGTTCTCTGTTTATCTTGTGCATGCTTGTTACGTGCAGCCGTGCGGCCAGAATGAAACTGTGTTGCATGTCAGTCGGTGTGTCATAATGATATTTTAGTCAGACAGACAATGATGGGTTGAAATCAGGTGGGGGTGGAGGGCTAGGGGGACTGAGGGCATGTTGCTTGGCAGGATGAGAGTTAAAACTCCCAGAGAGCTCTTGTTGTTGTCTGGAAACCTTGTATCCTCTACTGCTTCTCTGTGTAGCAGTGTTTAGATTGAGCTTCAGTCTTTGTTTTTTTTGTTTATTTGTTTGTTTTTTATTTGCTTTGTTTTACTGCAATAAAATGAACTAAGAAAATATTTTCCCTTACAATAGTGAAATGCAAAAATCTGTTCTACTCATGAATTAAAACCCAGAAATTTTTTTTTTAGTTAATTCTCAGTACAAAGGCCTTCATTATTTTTTTATACCCAGATACTCTTGTAGACTGTCAAAATCTACAAGAGTTGGGCGATCATATCATAGCCTCAAACTCTAGTAGAAGTAATAATATCAGCATACTTTACTATTTAACAGCTATGGTAGAAAGACAGTGGAAGAGTGTTTTCATTTCATTTCTACCAAGTCTGGCATACAAGTGTGTTTAACTGTCTGTGGGTGTTGTCACAGGCTCTGTACTTCCTTTCATTGTTCTCCTTCTGTTGTCCTTTTATGTTTCTCCTCTTTATACAGGAATTCATCCTGTACAACTCATGTCCTCACTTTCACCATCTACACACCCCTCTTGTTGTTGGGTTTGAGTGCTGAGAAAGGATGCAAATTGTCTTCTTGAAAAACAACTTCCAGTTTGGCCCCACAGTAAAATAATATTTAATAAAATCCAGAAGGGATGGATTTTTAAGATTTTTATTTTTATTTTTTTAACTTTTCTGCCTTTATTAGATAGTGTAGAGTGAAAAGTGACAGGAAAGCGGGGAGAGAGAGAGAGAGAAATGAACCTGGGCCGCCTGCACCATAGACGTGCTGCATACATGGTTGCCTGCTCACCCACTGAGCCACCCTGGCATTTTTTTAAAAATTGCCTCCACATTTTTCACAATAGCAGCTAGAGCCATTTTTTAACTGACTTTTTAAGTGCCTCTAAAAACATAACTACGAGATCAAAAATATGTCTCCATACACATATGGTGGACAACAGCCTGTATTTATGAACTTAAAAGGTGTCAGAGGTGATTAAATGACAATGAAGAGGTGCGATGCTGGCTGTTGGTTACAAATTAATTTATGGTGAGCAGAGAACCAGTGACAAGCTGGGAAGATCTGTGTTCACATCACACTACTGTATATGACAAGACTAGCAGTAATACTCAATATTGATACTTTTGCTTAGGGTTCAGCTGTCTGTCATTTCTCTCATTATCATAACTTGCACTACATATTAAAATTTGGGAGAGCTGGCTAGTGTGGAAGTTGGCAAACAAAAAAAGATGTCATACGGTGCACATTCAGTGGTTTGGAGAATCTGACTGATGTCAGACCCTTACTAGGGGCACTAGTGGCAGAAAGTTCTGATGCCCATCCAGAACTCAGTCTTATCTGTGGGAGCACAACCGTGTATGAAATAAGCTCCATGTGTGGCATTTGTGTTTGTTTTTTCTTTGTTTTTTTTTATTACTGATGCGGCAGTAAAATCTGCTGTTCAACTTCACAAAATGCACCCGGGGCAAAGATGCTTCTGTTTTTTTGCTGGTGTTAGTCTTGAAAAAGGGTGATATAAGCCTATTTTACCGCTAGTGGCTTATGCTGTTAGCAGTGGCCACTGTTTAAATAGCGTGTCACATCAATTTTGTGTTGCTGAATGCTCAGGAGAGAGCGTGATGAAGAGATAGAAGACAGTTGAGTTACTTTTCATAATGAGTTCTTTGTTTCCATGGCATGAAGACAGGAATAAGTAATAACACAAACAAAACAAATATCCAGCAATCAGTTTTGTCAACAGATTTCACAATGGGCAAATTTTAATCACGCTGTACTCTCAAAAATAAAGCCTGTTGCATAAAAATACACTGCTAAAATGTGGGTGACCTACAGCTCAGTACTGTTCTTGAACATATCTTCTGCAGAGGAAGCATTAGAGCTGCTGCCTTCCTGCTAGCATGCTGCTCTTGCTACCTTATGCTGTAACATTAAAAATAATCAGAGCTTGGAATTATGGCCGATCTTAAACATTTCAATTGAATAATCATGCTTGAGGTGAAGTTTTTGGCAAAAAGTCACCTCAATATACTACGACTCACTGTTGGAACAAATATTGGCCAGTAACATTTCATCTGCCTTTTCATACTTTCGTAAAAAGTATTCCAAATAGCGCACCTGATTCTGATGTTCTTAGTGAGGAAAAAAGCGTTTGTTTACATCTGTCAAGCTTAGAACTGCTTTGATAGCAGAGAGAAAATAAAAGAGAATTCATAAATGTGCTATTCAGTCACTGAGATTGAATTGAAATTATTTTATAATATAAAAAGCATGACTTGAAATGGTTGTGCTATAATACATTTAAAATTTTACAAGATAAAAAATAGTTTTTATTTATTTATTTTTGTACTTTAAAACTAAAGACACTCAAGAGGGTATTTAGGGGTATTTAAATGCCCAGTATTCCCAGTAAAGAGCTCACCTTTGCTGTGGGCTGAAATGAAAACACAGCTGTGGCAGAAGACAGCCATGCTTGTTTCATCTGTGGAACGTTTATTTGGTATGTTTAAGCTTAGTGTTTTTTTTTATTGTTTTGGTAGGGTTTGTAGCTTTTAGCTTTATGAGGACATGCACAGTATGATGTCATATATGTGCATATACCATTCAGTGGCCATTTTAACTCTGTACCTCCCTGCTGGGATTCTACCTGCTAACTCTGGCAGTCCACTCAGCTCTTTAAAACTCAGTTACCTCATGAAAATAAAATTCTTCCACACAGTTAACCCTGAGTTTGTACTCCTTTCCCACTCTGCACATACACGGCACGCATCCTTCTGTAGGCAAAGTCAGTCCCACGGTACAAAGGGCAGTGAAGGGCCCCCAGGTTGAGGGTAGCCGAGGCCCACAGTAGACCAGGGTTGATAGCTTTATCAGATAATCGGAGCAGAAGAGGAAAGCTGGCTCTATGCCCAGCAGAGCTACCACTCCATCATGTCACCTTCTGCCCACTAAGGCTATCTTGACCTTGGGCAGAGTACAGCTGCTTTCCTCTCCCCGCCCCTCTAAACAATCTTCAGCCCTCCGCCCTCTCCCTGAAATGGAGGAAAGGGAGGAGCTGGGAGTAAAGGAAACAAACTGGCACATCATGTCTCCCTTATCTGAAATTACCCACAGAAGCAGCCTGCGCACAAACGCACACTGACATTCAAACTATTTCTTGCTGGCATGGCACACAGCCTCCCAGACATTGAAGACTGAGTCTTCTTTTTTACTCAAAACACCAATATTACACTAGGGTCAAGGTTCTTTCTGATTCTGCCCAGCTCTAAAAATGTTTCATTATTTATGAACAAGGTGAGCTTAAATATGTGCGTTGAACTGCTCACCGTGGTCTTCTAGACACTGCTTTTACCTCTCATCTTTTTGTTGATGCTTTTTTAATTGGTAACATTTTGAGCCCTGATGTCGACTTTGCCTCCACTCACATATTTCTCTGTATATGAATGTGTTATGTCCTTCAGGCTGGAGTTTAAATTGGTATTTGTATTGATCTTTTGGCTAGAGAGAAGCAGCCATCTTTGTGGGTAGACAGTAATGTTTTTTTATGTGTGGATTCTTTCTGTGCCTGCCTCTATAGCTCATATAACATATGTGTATATATATTTGTGTGTGTGTGTAAATGTGGCTCAAAATGGGTAAATAAATGCTAGTAAATCTGTCAGTAATTAAACAAACCGGCATAGAGTAAACATGTTCCCTGTAGCTTTCTCTCTTGCAGGATATATAGGTTATAATCCAAAATTACATTTGATGTGCTACCATGTTTTCATCTGTTTAATTCAGTTTGTTGTGACTGCAAAGCTTGTGTTTTGTTTTTGTTTTTTTGTTATTGTTTTTGTTTTGTTTTTAATTTTTTGAGAGAAGGTACATCTTAGCTCTCTGTTTTCACAGCGGCGCAGGGTGAGGTGAGGGAATGTGCCTTCACAGACCAGCAGCAGCAGTGGGAGGTGGAACGAGTGGCGGGCGGCGAAGGCCGGGTCTCCCCAGAGAACACCACTATCCGATGTGCCAAAGGCCGCCACTGTTTTGGCCTCTGGGAGAAAAGTCCTCCAGGCGAAGTGCGGCTGGTCAAACAAGGTATTTTAGTTGGGATTTTTTTTTAGGTTATGAAAAGTCACCAAAAAGCTCAGTGGAGCTTTGTGACTGCAGCAAATTTGTCAGGCACTAATTGGAAAACCAGGTGCTGGTTATTTTCACAATCTATAATTAGTCCTATTTGAACATTATTGACTCAAATGGAGAAAGTGGGGATTCATATCTAGCAACTGACCTCAGTCACTGAACAGCTGTCAGTAGCTAGATACTAGGTAATCCCAATTTTCTAGAGCCAGACTATTTATAGGCTGCAGCTTTATTGATGACCCTGTGTTGGCAACTTCTGATTGACTGAGCATTGTCTAACATGTTGGTCTGGGATGAGTCATGGCCATAAATAGTACAGGTTTTGACTTATCATTGACCAATATTAAAGCCATACCTACCACTCAGCAATATTACTCAAATGTAAGCAACATGGTTGCCTTATGATTATAGTGGTGATATACATAATACATTGATATCAGCAGATTATATAGTATGGGTGCATTATGTAGTAATATTCCTGTACATGTGAGTTTTTTTTTTTAACCACCAAAATATGAATATGAGCCAACGCGAGTACTGAATCTTATGGGACATACACGGTTATTCGTAAATACACGTACAGTTCTCTCCTCAGGCACCTAACTCAGGCAGGTGGATGAAATGCCAGAAGAGAACAGGAGACTAATTGTTCATTTAGTTTCACTTAGTTGAGATGGAGGTGATGCCTGAACATCCTCCCAAAACACACTTATGCTTTAATTGTCACAGCAGGCTGAGTTTTACACCGAATGCCCTTCCTGACACAACCACAAAAGAAATTTGTGTCTCTGGTTGGTATCAAACCAGCGACCTTTCACTCGCCAAGCCAGTGTGTTAAAAAAAAAAAAGTTTCATATACTCTTAAAACCTTTCTCCTCATTTAATGTGAACAGAACCTTTTTAGAATATCTTCAGTATTTGTCATGTGGTGCTCAAAGTATGTTTTTATTTGTATAAAATGATTCAAAGCACCCACAAATTGGGGGCATAAAATTGAATCAGAATACAGAAAATTAAATATCAAATCCTCCATTTTGTAGGTGACTGATCACATTCAGTCATTGTCAACCCTTCAAGGCATTTGCTCAAGATGTAAATAAGCATGTTAATGTTTCATGCCCAGAAATCTTGCTTGCTTTAGGCCCTATAAAAGTCATAACAAGGCAAGCAGAATCTGCTGTTTGCCTCGATCTCATCATTATAGCAAATTAAATAATTAGGGGTGTTGGATTGTCGGTTAGACTGGATGTTTGAATTTTTTCTGTTTTGTGGCATCTTAGACTGAAAGATTAAATAAGAAAGTGTCAAATGAAAAGCTCCTCAAGCATATTTTGTTTGTGTGTCTCAACCTTGGCTGGAAAAATCCTTTGTGATTGAAGTTGACGTCAACTGCACTATTTGAAAATTCACATTTCTGAATGTTTCAAGTTATCTGAAAGCATTTACTTCACATATGCACTGTCAAGTGTCTCCATTCCAGGGGGACAGTCATCTGAATAGTCAAAAATATACAGCATGCAACTAGTTTTCTGTTTCACAAAATCACAGTTTTCTTGCATGTAAAATATTTTGGTGCCCACCAAAGAGGTTCCTTTGGGGCCTTCCCCCAAAGGAAAAATAATCATGACTCTTTAAAAAATATATATATCTTGAACAATTTTAAAAGATGGGTTTCATTTACTAAAAAGCATATTTTTGGTTAAATATAACAGACTTTGGTTAAGTAAGAATCACAGAATTGGTACCTTAACTCCAGTGTTAATTTTGACAGCAAACTTTGATTTAGTTTTAGTCATAATCTTTTGACGAAAATGTAATTTAGTTTTAATTATAATTTAGTCATCTGAATAGTTTAGCGTAAGAATATAGTCGACTAAATCTGCAGTCGATTCAATTGACTAAAATGTAAAGGGTGTAAAATATAAATACTTTTTCTTCAGTTTCCTTGAATTAGTCATACACACTTACACAAAATTGAACTTTTCTTAAAAGTTATGGAATATTATTAATGCTTGAAAGACCAAATGCTTGAAAGACACAAACATATTGAACAAACAACATCATTATATACTTGACCTTGTTTTTTAAGCATAGCAATAAAATATTGATGAGTAGGCCTGCTCTGCTTGAAAAATTCACAGGCTAGTGTGGTCAAATCTGTGCAACTGTGCGTTTGATTGGATGTTTTCTTAACTTGTCCCGCCCTGTCACAAAATTAAATAAGTTCTGATTGGATGTCGTCCCCTCCAAGCATTTTCGTCTCGTTTTCATTCATTGACAAAAGTGTCAATTAATTTCATCGTTTTTAATCCTCTCAGGTAGTTTTTATCTAATTATCATCTTATTTTCATCAATAAAAAAAAAAGTCGTTGATGAAAACTATGACAAAAATAATTTGTCAATGAAATTAACACTGCTTGACTCTGTGACCCAATTACGCCATCACAGTCATCAACGTCAGATTCAAAAAAATGTTTTCAACCTTTTTCTCTCCCTCAGGTTGCTGGACTCACCTCGGTGACAACCAGGGCTGCCGAGATGACCGCTGCGTGGTTACCAACTTGCCTCCACAGATCCAGAATGGGACTTACCACTTCTGCTGCTGCGGCAGCGACATGTGCAATGTGAACTTCACAGAGGACTTCCCACTGCCGAGCCCCACCACTGCACAGCCCATTCGTAAGGACACACAATTACCCCCGTCACTTTTTATCCTCTCAGCCAGCCAAGTTACAGAAGATAAAACTGAATACTAAACACAGTGCTGGTGTTGTGAATTTCAAGCCACAGGACTCCTCCCTCGCATCTTCCCTTTTATTTATGGCTGTAGGTCGGCCAGCTAATCAACACAGATTAGTTAGTTTAAAGCCAGATATCATCCTGCTTTTATTAATGTTAATATTTAATGTTGACTGTTAGTCATAGACCTTAATTACTGATAAACTGTGAATTCAGCTTCAAGGCTATAGAACAAAAAATTATAATATGGTGAGTAAAGAAATAAAAAGTGGTAGAAAAAAAATGCAAAGCTATTCACAGAAAGATAAAAAAGCATGTTTGAAATCATCGGGGTTGTCATACCCACACCTGCTCATAATCTGTCTCTTGCGTCCCCTCTGCTACATCATTTAGCCACAAGGACTCAGAGTTGACTTTTCTGATTGCCACCTGTTATAAACCTTGACAACTGTGGATTGTAGAGACGAGCTGGTTTTCACCCATGCAACAAATGATTGATAGCATTTTGAGTATCCACTCTCGGGGCTTTGTAAATCCCCTGGAGGACTGTGATGTGCTTGATGGTGGATTTGGTTTAAGTCGTGACTGAATTCTGTGAAAAGTGCTAAACAAAATGAATAGATGAAGTGTTAATTGTTCCTTCTTCTCAAGGTTGAGCTGTGAATGAAAGCGCATGAGGTGGGAGTGGTAGCGGCAGCAGCTCGTCATCTCCCCTACCTGCACACAAACACACGCTCCCCACCGTCCATGTCGTCTCTCTGCATTCCACGGATTACGCGGCGTCTGCTTTAGCTGTCTGTGGGCGTGCGGGTGACTGTTCCACTGTGTAGACAGATGACAAAGACAGGACAGTTTCAGGGGAAAAATGCTGTTAAAATATTTGATTGATTAGTGAAACTTAAGTTTGGTTGTGTTATAACTCTAAATCCTCTTTGCATTTTCAGTAGAGTGTTATTTCTTGACATGTCTGGGCAGAATTACTCCAGTGCTGTTAGAAGTAGGAAGATTCATGACATTCAGGCCTAGAAGCACTGAGACTAGTTAGAAGTTGGAGATGGGTTAAACTCGTATCACCACAGTGAAGAACCTTAGTTAGTTGTGATTTGGTGCTATATAAATAAAATTGAGTTAAATTGAATCTATCTCAGAAACTCCTGGAGAAACATTGTCCAAATCTGGCCCAAACGTTCACTTGGATTCAGGGATGAGATGATTAGAATTGAGCGATCAGAGGTTAAGTGCAATAAGACATCACACAAATTTAAAAATACTAATTATAATGAGATAAAATGTTGACTTGATGAAATCTATCCAACACGTAGAAAGCAACGTGTATAGCTTAATGGAAATGCTCACATACTTCAGTTTTGTCTTGGCGTTCTTAAAGCAGTGGGCACTGTCGGTGATATTTGGGAGCAGTCTTTTGATGCCGTGTGTTCTGTCAGATGACTTCCTGTGTAACACTCCTGTTAATTATGAACTTGGTGACCTTGGCATTTCAGCAGAGCCTGCTAGTCAACCCGTATGTGTGCATGTGTGCGCACAAGAGTGTGTTCATGCACGTTCATTCTAGTATGTCAGTCAGAGCTGCCCTTAGGCTCTTGCAGCCATCAATTATTGATAAAACGTGTGTCTCATGGCAGCTCCAGTGTGTTGATTATTGTAACGGAAGCAGGAAAGTATGTTTCTGGACTCTACTGTTAGCGGTATATGTGAGGGGGAAAGTGTTGAAATATTTAAGGCCTCTGTACATCTGCTTGTCTCTACCTCACCTAACTGTTTTTATCTGTTACTGTAACCAAAAACAGCTGACCATCTGCCTACCATTCTCTTTTTTTTACATATTTATTCTTTCTTAACATTCGCTTCCCACACATCCTCTGTTCATCTTTTTCCTGTGCTGCTCTCCAGGCCGTTCATGTTTCTAGGTTTTAGTTAAGCTCTTCTTTTCTTTATGGCACGCCCGATCATTTGCAGGCACACACACATGAATACCCAGCACATTTAAATGTTTGTGTGAGCGTTAGCCTACGCTGTGGGCACTGAGTGACCTGCTATTTGGAAAGGAAAAAAATGCAACATACCTGCTAGTCTGTTTAAAATGTGCTTCTTTCATGCACCTGTTAGACTGCAGATTCCCACTGGAATTTTTTACCTAAGCAGCAATTATTCTTTTTAATTAGCCTAGTTTGGCATAGCAGTATTAAATGAGACTGTCATTGACACAAAATTGCCTTTAAATTCTTGGCATTTTTTTTAAATAGTAATAAACATGTGCAGACTGTAACAAAATACCAAGAGGCTTCTTGTGGCTCACAGTGAGAAGGTGTGAAACAAACAGTGGTCAAATCTAGATGTCAAATCAACAAATGTGTTGTAGTGCAGAGGAGTGTACTGCGAACAAAGCTGAACACAGAAAGGCTTTCTCTGCATTAGCTGGCTCAACAAGGCCCAACACCGCAGTTGGAGATGACAGTGTGTCACGACGGTGGTTATCAACTTTCTCTGTTAGGCCGGGTTTCTGCTTCAGGCTCCGGGTGCACTCACATAAAAATAGGCATTTTGCAGATCATGTGACTCTTCTTCTGCACAAAATGATCCTTATAAGTGCCGTACTCCAATTTAAACTGATAATAAAGTGGTGATTAAAAATATATAAAGAGCATAAAAATATATCATCATATAAGATTTTTACAAATAAGCTCAGGGATTAATGCTGCAGAAAATCGTTACTCTGGTGATTTAGCACAGAGTGGTAAAGTAAACATTTTAGTTAATTATTTCATTGTCGAGTGTGCCCTCAGTGCTGCTGTTTATTTCTAAGGTGGTGGCTGCGCATTAGAGCACTGAAACTTTAAACTGGATACATTTGAACAAAGATTACTGTCCCATAACCTAATAAAGGAGATGTGGAAATCTTAATGCAAGTTTTATTGAATGAACAGGCATTCTTGGTGTGTGTTCTGTGTTCTAGTAGTTGCAGTTCAGTTCAATTAAATTCAGTTTTATTTATGTAGCTCCAAATCACAACAGTCACCTCAAGGTGCTTTGTATTGTAAGATAAAGACTTTACAATAATAGAGAGAGAACCCCAACAATCAGACGACCCCCTATGAGCAGCACTTGGCTACAGTGGGAAGGAAAAACTTCCTTTTAACAGGAAGAAACCTCCAGCAGATCCAGGCTCAGGGAGGGGCAGTCATCTGCCATGACCGGTTGGGGGGGTGAGGAGAAAAGAACAGAGCAGAGGGAGACAGGACACACTGTGGAAGAGAGCCTGAGTTTATTAATAACTAATAATTAAATGAAAAATGGCGTATAAACACAATTTTTTATACATATTTTGAAAGTGTAGTGTAAAAGAGACTTAGTTTAAATCAGAATCAGGGATAAAAACATTTATATATCTGCAGCTTTTATCATTTTCCATGGCCTCACTGAACTCTTCCCACACCCTAGTTTTTGCTTCAGCCCCTGCCTGAGCCGCGTTCTGTTTGGCCTGCTGGTATCCATCAGCTGCCTCTGAAGTCCCACAAGCTGACCAAGCCAGATAGGACTCCTTGGGTGTAAAAGCAAAGCTGTCGATTTGCCAGTCTCTCCCTTAGAGATAGGGTGAAGAGTGCAGTCGTTCCAAAGGGGCTTAGAGTATAGCCACTACTCCTTCACGTTGAAAGGAGCCAGTTAAGATGGCTCGGGCATGTGACTAGGCTGTCTCCTGGGTGCCTCTTGGGTGAGGTGTTCCAGGTATGTCCTACTGGGAGGAGGCACCTGGGTAGACCCAGATTATATTTCTTGGTTGGCCTGGGAATGCCTCCTGTTGCCCTGGATGAGCTGGTGGAGGTGGCTGGGGAGAGGGAGCTCTTGGTTTCTTTGCTTAGGCTGCTGCCCTCGTGGCCCGGGCCCTGGATGGATGCACTGATTGATGTTGATTTCATGTTACAGCATGATTATTCATCACCAGCCATCATCATCAATATAATTTCTGCAATAGTGGGCTCCATTTATAGGTTTACAATTGCTCATTCTTCTGCCAAGAGTTTGTAGAATACAAAAACCAATATATTGAGTCCTTAACAGGCTGCTTTTTTGCTTTTATCTTAAATGTAGTCACTTAAAAATGGCCTCATAGCAGAGCTGTAAAATGCAGCTTTGAGGCAAACTCAGCTCAGAGTAATATTTCTTAACTAGCACTAATTATTCTGTCCTGAAGAATAATACCTTTTGACTTTGAGTATCTCTTTGTCTCACCTGGTCGTCACTGTGCGTGCTCAAGCTCCGCCCCTGGTGAAATTCAGCAAAGAAGAAGGCACAGCAGTGCAGCCAGAAGTGACGCGTAAATGTGTCATATTTTAAAACCTCCAAAAAAAAAAACAAAAAAAAAAAACAGCGGGCACAGCTCTTCACTGGTCTCAAGTTATTTTAATGCATTTCTAGTTTCCTCTCTTTATCTTTGTCTTATCTGTTCTAACTGTAGAGCCCCTCCTGTCTTTTAAAATACTGTTAAGCTACCTGTCTTGTTAGCATTACCCAGGGTGTCGTTCAGCAGTGTCATTTTGTCACTGTGAGTTGTTACTGTAACAAATAGTTTGTTGTTATGATTAGACCTGTGAGCAAGAAGTGTGCACAGCTAAAACAGCTCCCTCCTCAATATGCTCCACAGTGTTCCAGACAGCCATTAATAAAACAGCCACAGTGGGTATTCACCAGTATAGGGGTTTTTGAAAAACAATCTTGCCATGCATGAAATTTCACCAGTACTGAGTGAGTGCATTTACTTACTCATAACCAACTTAAGCTATTATTTAAAAAGCATTTTTTTAATATATCTAAATTACTGCATTTATGTTTAACACCAGTGTTTTACTACCTCTGTTTTGGCACCTGCAGGAACATGTGCTGCATCATTCATCGGCTCAGTGTTTGCATGTGCGTCCTTGTGCCCATACATGATAGAAACACTCACAACAGTTAGTGGGCAAATATTCCATGGGGCTGCCTTTTCACGGGCAAAATAACTGCATATGACAGTCACTGCTGGAACCCAGATTCAAAAATAGTTTGAAACCAAAGCCAAAGTTTCTCATGGCTATGCAGAATATTTTACTGCATTAAAATAATAAACATTTAAGAATTAGGAAGTGAATTTGAGATTCAGAAATCCATTTGAATTTCTGCAGGGTGAATTTAATGAATGTTCCTAGTTTGGCGACAGCATGTAGACTGAACAGTGTGTGGTTTTTCGAAACCACTGAGGCGGATCTGTAAGTCCCAGGTCTGTCCTCTCCTAAGCTATGCAGCGGTCAAAGGACAAATCATTTTATAGAGAGATTTTCAGCATGCATCAGATTGGGGAGTTATATGTTGTTGTATTTTCTTCCTGATTTAAATGCAATCTTATTACTGTATGGTTTGTATTTTTACCTGTTTGCTCATGAATATTTACACCATTCTTATAGACATAGATGAATCAACACAAGCTGTATTGCACATGTTTTGTGCTGGATTGCATCAGATTGTACCTATTAGAACTGGTAGCTGGGTGTAACTGTAGTACTTTGCTTCCCTTTGACTCCTCTTTAAAAGTCAAAGGCCAGAGGGTGGCTTCAGCCATTTAACCCCCCCCCCAATATAAAGGTCACATTTTTATTTGTACTTTTGTTTTCGATGCCTTCCCCTGTAGATCCTCACACACTGCGCTACGAAGAGACAGTAATTATCACCCTGGCAACAGTCTCCGTGCTGGCTGTGGTTGCTGCAGCAGCCTTCTTTGGTTACCGTATGATGCACGGTGAGTTACCATGGCGCCACGGTGTGAGGAAGAGCATTCATTATTCAAGGCTTTTTGAATGTTTTGGTAGCATTTGATTGGATTTCATAAATGGAATCAGAGCTGTTGTGTTTGCTGAAATATGTCTATATGGTTGCTGATATATGTATGTGTGTATTAACAGGAGATGGCAAACAAGGCCTTCACAATCTCAACATGATGGAAGCTGCAGGCTCTGAGAGCTCTCTGGACCTGGACAATCTCAAACTGCTGGAGGTCAGTCCCCACATCAGCCTCCTTGTCCTTTCTGTGTGTGTGTCTGTAGTTTGAAGTGAAGCAGTCATCTTTTCATAAGTTGAATCACTTTGTCTTCTGGCCCATGAAAGAGCCAGAGTATTTAGTGTAGCTGTGGGACGTGCCAGCTCAACACTAACCAAATGAGCCAATAGGAAGAGAATACAGGCATGACTGAATTGTTCTACAGCTATTTGACTAATCTAGATTTAGTGAGATTACTGCCGTGGTTCCACACCAGCATATTATTTTAGTTCTTAATGGGTACAGTGGTGATGTATGTGAAAGGAGTAAAGTAAATCCCTCTGAAAAGCATGGCTCACTCTGTTTCCGTCCCCAAATCCTGTGGATTTCAACTGGCGTGTTTTATAGAAATGAATGCTGGCACTGTTGTGTCTTCAGCATCTCCACAGAAAGTAGTGCTTCCAGGAGGAAGGAGAACCAGAGCTAGAAAGAGAAAGGAGAAACCAAAGGCATAGAGACAAAAATACACTCAAAATACATCAAGGTTTCTGGTTATGTTTGTCTTTTCAATGTGACTTTTATCATCTGATCACAACAGGAGGCATTCAGTGACAGGGCCAGGCATACAAAAATAGAAATGTGCTTACACTGTCACAGGATCCTGAAATCCTGATACTAAAGTGGGAGAGCTTGTATTGTAATAGGAAGTCAGCAGAGTTTGGATGTAGCCACGATAACAATATATATGCAAAGGACTGGAAGACAAATTAATGCAGGAACTGATTAAGATATTTATATATGGGGGAGAGTGGGATGGCAGCAGTAACATTTAAAAATCACAGTTTAACTTTTCTAAATCTTTCCATTCAGTTTTATCATCATAGTTTGGCGTCATACAAACTCACAATTTCTGCAATATGTTGAAATTTCCAAAGCAACACGGTGCTATTTTTTGTCTGTGTACAAGCTGATTCATCAAATGAAATTCTGGCATTTTTTCAGCCTGTCTGTTCTGACTGTGACTCATGCTGAGTGCGCTACTGAACTGATGTATAGCAAGCAGCATGCGCTTTCCTTTTAAAGCTAAAGGTTTGGTTAGCCAGCTGGCAACCTGCCAGTTTATCCTCAGTAATATTCAGCATTTATTTATAAGAGGTAAACACATACAGCAAACATATCAGGAAAGAAGTGAATTGCTGGCTGTACTGATAGCTGTGTTCTTAAATCTCCTTAGCCAGCACTGTAAACAGATCTTAATCTGTCAGTAACTATTTCCTCTCTGATGCTTCTAAATACCTTTTTAAATGATTCAGTTTTGCGCCGTCTGTAGTGAAAAGCAGCTGTGAGTCAAATCTCGTTAAATCTGCCAAAATCATCATTCCCCGGTCGCTCTCTCAGCATTTCCAGTGACGCTGGATACGTTTAAAATAACTTCTGCTGTGACCCCGCCGGTTCAAACGGACCTTTTAGAAAACAACATGAAATAACACTTTAGTAGCGGCGATGTTTCATGACCAAAAGCACCAGGTGGAGCAGATGGATGATGTGCCTCTGCTCTCACAGAGTTTGATCACCACACAGATCACTGCAGACATCTAACGTGCCTGACACGGAGTTTATTAAAGCTGATTTTTTCTTTTTTCTTTTTTAAAGTCACGTTTTCCAAATCTCTAAATTTTTTTCTTCATCTTTAAAAGACATAAGCAGGCTGAGTATGTTTGTTTACCAGACGTATCCTTGCTTTCACACAGTGTTAATAAACAAATTCATATCCAAGAGTTGTCTTGACTGACACCCCCACACCCAAGTCACAGGAATTGGGTTATCCCACAAAAAAAAGAAGTGGAACTGGCCACCATAGCTCACTGTAAGGCAAAAAAAAAAGACTGTTATACCAGTAAAAATGGAGAAAAAAAAGCTATTGTATAGTCAGTGTGAAAATGTTAACTGTCTGAGAAAATGAAATTTCTGCTGTGTACTTTGACAAGAGAGAAAGGCAGCCAACCAATCAGAAATGAACATAATGACCCAACGACACAGGTGCTGGCATGTTATCCCCTCTTTGTGACATCTGTTCAGTGGTTTTCAGTCCAGAGGCAGCGAGCGTGAGTGGATTTTTTCAGGCAGGAGTTGAGATCAGAACGCTGTCCTTGCAGCTTATCAAAAGCAGGCACATGTTCTTTCACGTTAAACTGATTGCCGGGGGGGGGGGGGTAAGCCAGCAAACCTTACCCAGACAAAACAGGGTCCATTGTTTCCCACAGTAGATTTTAGACCAGACATGAATGTTTGGAAATTGCACAGAAATAAATGCACTGCTGAATTCAGCTCTTAACCTCTTGCTGGTGACTTTTAAGCCAGACTGTTTGGGCCTTAATGGTATGCTGTTTTTTTAGTTCTCTAATTGAATGATTTGGAACTGAATTAGGGACTTTTTTGGCTGTTTAACCCTGCTGTTTGCCTGTAATTTACTTTATTTCCTATGTGTCTTTTCTCTGCCTGGCTGCCTGTATTTGTGGTTGTTTGTACCTCTCAGTCTTTCTTTTTTTGGCTCTTTTGTTTGTGTCAGTCTCTTCTGTGCCTTCTCTTGCTTGTGTTTCTGTATCAGGATTCAAAGGGGCTCAGACATATTTGCCATTTCATTCACATTTTTCTTACTAGACAAACAAGTGCCAAAGGTCTAGAATGTCAAAGACATCTATTAATAGTCTGTGCATTTCCTGCTGTCACCACCTCTTTCAGCTGATTGGGCGTGGCAGATACGGAGCCGTGTACTGCGGATCTCTGGATGAGCGGCCCGTTGCTGTAAAGGTGTTCACTGCAGCCAACCGACAGAACTTCCTCAACGAATGCTCGATCTACCGGCTGCCACTGCTGGAGCATGATAACATCGCACGGTTCGTGGCGGCCGATGAGCGAACAGGCCCAGAGGGACGCACAGAGTACCTGCTGGTCATGGACTACTACCCACATGTGAGTACTGGGGGAGCAGTAAGTTTTGTGTTCAGCATACAGAGTAGTTTTTTTGCCTGTGTTCATTGAAATATTTGTTAAGCTCTGAGGAATGGAGAATTTGACAGCACCTGTTTAATTTAATACTACAGAATTCTGGGACAAGCAAACAAAGCTGGTGCAGCAAAACACGTTTTAATAAGGAAGTCAGTCAATAATTACAGCAGCTGTAATGTGATTTCATGCTGCACCCAGCACCAGTAGTTCTCCTCACAGTTGCTGGACCAAGTAAATTGTGTTCCTCCAGCTAGAAAAGTCACGTAAAAGCTGACTACGGCTGTTCGTAGTGCCTCCATCACATCTTGACATACGCAGATAAATTAGCATGCAGCTAGTGTAATGAGGGGAAAAAAACCATCAGCACCAACTGCTAAAAGCTGCCTCTAGGAACTCTTCAATATTAATGTGGATGTACCTAAAAGCTCAATATGCTTATTGTCCAAACCTTCAGCTAATTACAAGTCAGCTGACCTGCAGTCCAGCCAATGAAAGGAACCTATTATGTATGATAACCATTAGGCTAATACACATTGTCATGGAAACACAGTGCAGTCCGGGACAGAAGACTGGGACACATAATGCATTCAAGTAAATGATAATATAATTAATTTGAAATGAACAGATGTAATGTAATTTTCTTTAGTAAGGGATGCGCAAATTGCCTTGTGATTGATTTTTGAGAGAAAAAATTAAGCGTGTGTGTGTGTGTGTTGGATTTGCATGTGTTTGTTTTGTGCACCAGGCCCAGCCAAGACTGATGGAGATAATTGAGGCAGGAAATTAATATGATCCAATATCATTTCTAGTAACCAGTTTTCATGGAGCTGCTGCTGATACTTATCATAAGACATCATAACTTTATGCCAGATTTCTTTTTTTTTTTAAATCTGAATCACAAATTACTTTTACTGCAGACCAATAAAAGCACTGCAGTTGCCTCAAAACTTAAGGGAGCTGCAGTGTCTGTGTTGATCTGTGATAAGATAGTTAAACTTACTTTAAGCAGGAGCTGAAGACTAAATGCTCTTACTGCACCCTCTTACGGTCCCTGTCCCCTTCCTTCCTTGCCTTCCATGTCATCCTCAGGGCTCTCTGAGTCGCTACCTGAGTGTCCAGACCAACGAGTGGGTTGGCAGCTGCCGGCTGGCTCACTCTGTAACCCGTGGCCTGGCGTACCTGCACACTGAGCTCTTCAAAGGAGGTAAGCTGGAGGGCATGGAGACATTCAGAGTTTACTCTGGCTCAATTTCTAAGGCTGCTGCTTCCTTCTGTTACTGAAGCACAGAGATGTACAAAGAATTGTGGTGGAAAATGTGAAAGTGTGTTTAGTTTGGGGTTTGTTTGTTTTTTTGGATTTGGATAATGCATGTACATTTCTTGGTCTGCTCTCTTTCTAATGCTTTCAGCTGTCTTACCTGCAGCACACCGCAGCTGCACGTGGGTCAGTTTATCTTGCAGTGCTTTATATCCCTGCATTTTGACAAACACACACGTACACACTGAGCACACACCCAGCCAGGAGTATTTATAGACTGGCCCGAAGCTAGTCTCAGAGAGAGGGAAAAATGGAGAGACAAACAAGAGAGGAGCGATAGGGACTGAGATAATATGTGAAGTTCCCTGTAGCACAGAGAAATCACTCGTTGGAGGCAGAACCAGCGAGTGAACAAGCTCTTTTCTCATGTCACCAAACCTCACTTTCAGTGGCCGCGCTTGGCCCACCTTTTTTCTCTTCATCAACACAGATATACTCATACAGGCTTAGAAATGGCATGGGAAGAAAGTGCACCGATGAAGGAAAGACTGCTGAATGAATACACGTTCTTCCTGTTTGTGCTGGAGTGTGACAAAAACAAGTCTGGGTGTCTGGGCTTATAACGGGAAAGAGGGAGCTAAAGTGACAGGCAAGTGCAAATGGGACAGAAGAGAGAGCTGGTGTTTGTTAGCTCTGCACAGCAGCTAGCAGCAGAGTCTCTTGGGCTTTTTGTACAGTCGTCATCCTTCCCTGCCTGGTCCTGCACATCAGGAGCAGGCAGCACATAGCAGTGGTGACTTCCACAGCTTCTAGCAGCCGTCACTGCACCCTCTGCTGGACAGTGGGATATTGCAAATGGTGGCAACTTTGATATGGTCTTAATCCCATTGTTGGAGATTAGATTAGAGGATTTAGTTGTCTGTTGACAGTGCGGCTTGTTTTGGTGAACAATTAGTAATGAGGGGAATGTGAATCTATATATGTGAAGGCTTTTTCTCAGTGGAGCCTCTCCCAGCTGTCATTCATTAGCAGATCCAACAAAACCTGCTTGAGTGTGTTCTGTCTGAAGCAGAGACTTTTGGGAGTGCAGTCCATGCTTACATTTTTTAATGAAAGAGAAATTAGCCTAAATCTTTTCTTGTGTCTTCTCCTGATCCCCCCCCATTTGCAATTCTCTCTCTTCCTTTAAGACTTGTACAAGCCAGCAGTTTCACACAGGGACCTGAACAGCCGGAACATCCTCGTCAAGGCTGACGGGACATGTGTCATTATTGACTTTGGCCTATCCATGAAGCTGACAGGGAACAGAGCTGCACGCCATGGGGAGGAGGAAAATGCTGCTATAAGTGAGGTGAGTGTTCAGGACGAAGAGATCATGCCAATATTCATGAGTTGACTAGTCTACTAGAACAAAAGTAAAGCACCAGAAAACAGGTATGTATTCAGTTGTCTGCACTTTGGTGTATTTGCTGCATCTTCCAGCAGTTTCAGCCCAGTTCAGATGAAATGAGAATTGGCATGGCTGCTGAACAAAACATGCAGAACATACTGAACTGTTTTTACTTTGCTCCGCTCTTTATTGCGGGCGACCAAAAAGATTTTTCTGTGTGCGTTTTTCCCCTCATGTTTTCTACCATACTTCCATTTACTCATGCTTTGTCTGCCAGGTGGGAACTATCCGTTACATGGCTCCAGAGGTGCTCGAGGGCGCAGTGAACCTGAGGGACTGTGAGGCAGCGCTGAAGCAGGTGGATATGTATGCACTAGGGCTCGTCTACTGGGAGACCTTCATGAGATGTACTGACCTTTTCCCTGGTGAGAGATCTTTTTTGTGTCAAGTGTGTTTTGAGCCATTTTTACTGTGGGACAGAGCAACGCTGCAGCTTAAGAGAAATGTGACTGTTTTTTGTAATGAAGGTGCATTGATAACAAGCTTGATGAATTATTTCTGCTATCTCAAAGACATCTAAAACCAAGCTTTCTTTGTGCTATCCCTGCCTACCTCTAGGAGAGTCTGTGCCAGAGTACCAGATGGCCTTTCAGGCGGAGGCAGGGAACCACCCAACGTTTGAGGACATGCAAGTTCTGGTGTCCAGGGAGAAGCAGAGGCCTAAATTCCCTGAGGCCTGGAAAGAGAACAGTCTGGTGTGTATGTAGGAAGTACAGCTAAAATGAGAATGCTATGAGAATACTGCCACATTGTAACTGGAAGTGATACAGCACTGTGGTACTGAATCACTTCCTGTGCCTGTTGCTACACACAGCGGTGTTTTTCTGCTTACTAATCTTGTGTAGCTTGTTTAATTTGAAATCTATAGGTAACGACTTAGCTTAAAGTGTAATTTTCACGTTCTTTATCCAAAGCACACTTTCTGCTGAATCGCATGCAGATTATTAGCAAGGCCACCTGTGCATAGAAAGCGTGGTCATCCAACCAGCATCACATCAGCGATCAGCTAATAGAGGCCTAAACAATACGGCCTGCAGTCAATCTATTTTCACCAATTATTTCTTAAATAAGTAGTCCTCTCCATGACAATATTCCTCTTGAAACAAGGTTCATTTTAATCTAAATTTTATAAATTTCTAAAATGAGACCAGTGTTACCCAGAATGTTCAAATTCACATCTCAGTCAAGTTTGAATCCCAGCTACCTTGACCTGAAGGCAAAGGTCAGAGGTATTCTGAAAATCTTGTGAACCCGATAAGTCAAGAACGATCTCATCTAGCAGCTACCTAAACTCTACTCCACAGAAGTCAATTATTTCATTAATACTTTTACATCCTCACTGGATACTGTTGCAATACTGAGGTTATTGTGCTCAGCCCTAAAAAGGTTAGGAACCAGATACGTAGTCTGGATGGCATTACTTTGGCCTACAGTCCTACATATTAAACAAATATGTAGGACTGCTTTCTTGCTTTTGTGCCATATCTCTTAAAATGAGAACCATCCTGTCTCAAAGTGATGCTGAATAACTAGTTCATGCATTTATTACTTCTAGGCTAGACTGTTGTAATTCATTATTATCAGGCTGTCCTAAAAGCCCCCTGAAAAGCCTTCAGCTGATCCAAAATGCTGCAGCTAGAGTACTGACAGGGACTAGAAAGAGAGAGCAGATTTCTCCCATATTGGCTTCTCTTCATTGGCTCCCTGTTAAATCTAGAATAGAATTTAAAATCCTTCTCCTCACATACAAGGTCTTGAATAATCAGGCACCATCTAATCTCAAAGACCTCATAGTGCCATATCACCCCAACAGAGCACTTCGCTCTCAGACTGCTGGCTTACTTGTGGTTCCTAGGATACTTCAGAGTAGAATGGGAGGCAGAGCCTTCAGCTTTCAGGCGCCTCTTCTGTGGAACCAGCTCCCAGTTTGGATTCGGGAGACAGACACCCTCTCTATTTTTAAGATTAGGCTTAAAACTTTCCTTTTTGATCAAGCTTATAGTTAGGGCTGGATCAGGTGATCCTGAACCCTCCCTTACACTGCAATACACTTAGGCTGCTGGGAGGTTCCCATGATGCACTGAGCATTTCTTCTTCACTCACCTATTTTCCGTCTCTGTGTTTATACACCACTCTGCATTTAATCATTGAAAGCCGCAGTCTGGAGGGTCACTCAAACCAAGACCTGCAAGGTCAAGAACTGTTGCATATGCCGCTACGCCAAGTTAACCGAGGCTGCAGAGCAGAGAATGAGAACTGCTATCAGCAGCTACAGTCCAAGATGATAATGTTTGGAATCTGTGTGAAACTCACTGTTGGCAGCTGAACATCTTATTCAGTCATTTATTTGGTACAAGGTACTTGACAATTGAAATAACAGCAGAGAACATTAAGGTGTACTATTAGTTTTTCCTCATATTCACACACACTCTGTGCCTGCAAACACACACCAAAGTCTTTCAGAGCTCCCCAAATGCAGCAAATCCAAACCACCCTGTCTTGTCATTTAAAAAAAACATTTTTTTAATATAATGCCTCACATTTAAAGTTTACAGCAACTCCCTTTCTAAAGTTACTTCAGTGTAGGAGACAAAATCCAGGAAGTGTTTCTATTGCAAGGTCTGCAGTGTTGATATTGTTGATACTGGCCATGTTGTTAATAGCCATAATAAACTCTGTATTCCAGGCGGTTCGCTCTCTGAAAGAGACGATGGAAGACTGTTGGGACCAGGACGCAGAGGCTCGCCTCACAGCTCAGTGTGCTGAGGAACGACTGGCAGAGCTGCTCCTCATATGGGACCGCTCCAAGTCTGTCAGCCCCACACTCAACCCCATGTCCACAACACTACACAATGAGAGGTAAGCTCCAACAAAGCCGCTTCCTGTCATTGTGTACATTGTTTCAAATGATCTCCTGAAGGTTTTTCACACTGTTTCTTTGTCCATGTTTGACTCCAGAAATCGAATGACACCAAAGTCTGGCCCATACACAGACCATTCGTCCACCTACATTGAAGAACATGAGGGTGTAGCTAAGAACACACAGGTGGACACAACTAGCTCTGTGACTAGCAGAGTTGGGGTTGGGGCTGGAGAGAGGAACAGGAATTCCATCAACCAGGAGCGCCAGCAGCAAGCCAACGCCCGTCTGCCCAGCCCAGAAGGCAGCACAACCAGCATGGGCCTGAGAGGCAGCCCTTCAGCCTCCACTACAACTACCACTATCATCTCTGAGTCAGAGGGACCCACAGGGGCCGCCACCGTGCCCGTGTGCCTACACTTGACCCAAGAAGACCTGGAAACCACAAAGCTGGATCCTAAAGAAGTAGACAAGAACCTGAAGGAGAGCTCAGATGAGAACCTAATGGAGCACTCCCAGAAGCAGTTCTGCTCACCTGACCCGCTGAGCCCTGGCAGTTCCAGCCTGCTCTATCCTCTTATCAAGATGGCGAGTGAGGCCTCCGGCACATCAGACACCACTGCCACAATGCCCACCACCATCTTTCCCCTGCCCAAGCAGCAAAACTTGCCCAAGAGGCCATCCAGTCTGCCCCTGCGTAACAAGCCTGCCAAGAAGGAATCCTCCTCCTCTTCACTCAGGTTTAAATTTGGGCGCTCAGGGAAGTCCAACCTGCGGCAGGTGGAGGGGACAAAGATAAACATTACTGCAGTTACAGGCTCAAATTCAGCCGTAGAGGCTCACCGGGGCACAGGCACAAACAACTTACCTGTTCTACGGGATACACACGCCAATGGTGGCATTAACGGCACTGTTAACGGTCATATCAGTGCTGGGATCTCATCCCTGGTGACAGGTGGAGCAACGGGTTTCGGAGGCTCCACCATAACTCACAATGGGTCTGGAGCCCTGAGGTCAGACGACAGCCGGCTGTCCCTCGGTGTCATCACAGCCAGCCCCGATGAACACGAACCACTTTTGAGCCGAGAACGAGAGCAGCCCGATCAAAGAGACACGTCCACGAACATGACCGCTCTGCGCTCAGCCCGTCCCAACACCAACAACAACAACAGCAACACAGGCCATGGCCAAGGGGACGGCGACAGCGGTGGGGAGAGCGATGGAGGCGAGGAGGAGGGGAGCAGTGAGGGCGCAAGCAGGGAAGCTACAGTGCCCCCAGGAGAAAGCTCACTGTCAGGGACTGTTGCAGCAGACCCCCAGGGGGAAGCTTCAGTCAGCATGAGAGGAGAGGCCCTGCTCCGGCAGCCCAGAGCCCGCAGGCCCGAGAGACCCAACTCCCTGGATCTGTCCTTCACAACGCAGGACTTGGCCTCACTAGGTGAGATTAGGTTGCTAGTATTCAATAGTTTTATTATTATCAACCAATCATACAGGTTCTAAACCAGCAAAGTGTGTTATGTTGTCTGTGGGCCACTGGATCCTACTGCAGTGTCTAATAAGAGCTTTAATTTTCTCCAAGGGTTCAGTAATTTCCAAACCGAGGAAATTACTGAACAGGAGGAAACAGTACATTTGTTAGAAGCTGGTGGTCTGACACATGCCAGTCAGTGCAACATATTTTTAATAATTTCTTAATAATGATGGACATGACTCAGGAATATATCAGGCTTTGAAGCACACGTTACTTGTCAATACATTCAGTGTTGGTTTGACTCTGGATAAAATGTATTGGAAAGAAGACACAAAGTACCACTAGATTAAATTTAATAATCACATTTGACAAACTGGAGTCTAAAACTCTTTGGCATATTTCATCTACTAAAATAAAACAGCCCTTTGTTGCTAAATTTAATTATTCCTAATTGTAGTTCATCCGTTATTAACTGTGCACATGGAAATCTGTTTGCTCATCACATTTATTAAGCAGAAGGGAGAGTTTTGTTGCATTATGGGAAATGTAGGGTCCAACAGTCGGGACTGTTTTCATTTTGGTCATTCTTTTTTATATTCCAGTTATTGGATTTATTAATAAGCTGATTTATCCGGAATTATTTGAATTGTTTAATAAAATAATAATACTGGAGGGGGAAAAAAGCTTGTTAGATGTTGAAATCTTTTTTTTTTTTTTTTTTTTTTTTTCCTTGGTGTCCTAGTCAAATAAAATAAGAAACAGAAGATCTGATTCATTTTTTTTAAATTTCATTTGCAATATTTTATAAATTAAATAACTAATCTAGCAATTCAGGTAATAATCAAGGGGTTAATAGATAAAATGTTTGGTACAGACCTTTTTCAGGACATGTTTCCCGTGGTCTCAGACTCACTAGTCTTTGTGTTTCATGCACTTTGGTGTAAAAGTTGCTACATCGTTCACTGATTCATCCTTTTTTCCAGGGGAGGGTTTCATCCAGCCAGATGGAGCCTTGGGGACCGGAGAAAAGATCAAGAAGCGCGTCAAAACCCCTTATTCTCTGAAGAAGTGGCGACCCACCACGTGGGTCATCTCCACAGACACCCGGGGGCCAGAGGTTAACAACAACGGTTCCACCCGAGGTCAAAGTCACAGTCAGAACCGGCCCAAGTCCAGTTCAGCCATCTACCTGCGAGGGGGCAGCTTGGCCAGCGAACCCAGCGACACGCATGTGTGAACTTGGACCTTCTGACAAGACTGGCAACAATAACCAGAGAGCGCTTGGTTACTTTGTGTTGAGCTCTCTGCTCTGAATCAGCACGAGGAAGCTATGGAGTATGTCATGAACCAACAATCGAGTCTGATCATGTACAGTAATTAGGTCTGTCTCGCTCCTGTGTGTCTTTCTGATGGCATTGCTTTAAATGGAATCCAGCTATGCAGCATTCTCATTCGCTTCTTGTTTCTGCATTGTTTTTTTTTTTAAATCTCCCCTTGTTGGTTTGAAGTTTCATAGTGATACTTTGAATAGAATTCTTTTTTTTTTTTTCTTTGTGCACTTTGAACCAATTTGAAATCAGTGTTTCCTAACCCTGTCTGTTGCGACCAAGACGAAGTGTGGTCTCTAAACTTAAACGGGCGATGAAAAACAATCAACACTCGGAGTGCTCTGTTTCTCATACTTTCCTCTGTCAAGTAAAGTGAGAGTGGGCTCTGTAAAATAATTAACGGTCTTAAAAGACAAAACCAACTTTTTAAAAATGTTTCTTTGTATGCAATACCAATCGTCTCATTCACTTTGTATCTTCTTTTTTTTTATCATACTTTTTAAGTGTGCAATAGGATGTAGCTTTTAGATGCTTTCAGTGTTTTTATTGCTTCCATTATTTTTTTTTATCCTGTCATTATTTTTGATATGTTAATGTTAATTGTTTGATATGTTAATCTCTGTTGCACTTATGAATAGTCACAGTCGTTTTGTAAACAATCCTACACACACACACACTGTTGTAACCCCCCCCCCCCCCCCCCTCCCCAAACTGACTCAAGAGGAGAAACTAGCTGACAATCCTCCTCTGTGGACTATCTTTACGGGGATGCTAACACTAAAGAATCAATCCCAGCTGATTATAAAAATGAATTATCGTGGAACTTCTCTGCTTGCACAATTACACCAGTAACGAATCTCATTCTGGGGTCTTACAATCACCGGAGTCCAACCTACGGAGGGATCTGTTACAGTGGCTGACTCAATCACTGTACCACTATTATCTGACCTCATTGTGTACTCTGCATTCAGCTGTCTGACTGAAAGACATGAAATATTAGAAAGCCCAGATTCTGCTGTTGGAACACAAATCAGAAACTAAACTTAAAAAAAAAACAAAAAAAACTGAAGCACGCTGGATATTATTTTTGCTTCTTGTTGTCTCATCCCCTGATGTTGGAGTGAGTGAGTCTGTGTGCGTTGCGTGAATGTGCATGTGTTGTTTACTTGCGCTGTACAGGCGAGCTAAAATGTCAACGTACTCGTTCTGTATTTTCAGCGCTGCTTCAGGGCATATGAAAAGATCTCATTTATGTTTTTGTAATCTGTAGTTTGTATGAAAAAAAAAAAAGAACACCTATATGTATCGCATTAATATTTGCATCATTTTTATGGTAATCAGTTTTGCATTCAATGGACATGGCCTTTGATTCCATTGCTATGCGTCTGCTTGGTACACTTTCTTGGTACAGTACAAGTCAGTATGGAAGAAAAAACTCAATAAATGTATGAAATAATTGTTGGGTATATATGTTAAATGTGTGTTTGAGTTCATGCCTTCTGATGCCTCTGAGGTTTTTTGTCAGCAAGATTATGAAGAAAAACTACAAAGCTCAAATTTTGGAAATCTGGTGAAAATGTGGAGAATGGGCAATGTTAGAACCATGAAATGTTAATGAAATCAGCGTAATTTGACTTATAGTTGTGAAATACCTCATTTATTGCCACTGATTGTGAAAACAATAAGAAAACGATCTTCAAAATGCCTTTATTGTTTTAAAAAGGTCTTCCTCACACAATTTTTGAACATTTTGTTAGCACAGAATTGATGTGATACAGTGTTGGTCAGTGCCATTGGTAAATCTGCTGATAGCTGACAACAAGGCCAATATCTGATGCTGACACTGCTGACAGACGCACTCAGTATTAAGAAATGCCCCCCATTATAGCTCATTGTTGTCAGGTTGCTTAAAATAGTCGCATTAATTATGATTGGAGCTCCGTTTGTGTTATTTCTGTGATGGGCACTGCCATATTAGTTGTCTAGGGGAGACAAATCTCATGGGGGTTGCGTCAGGAAGGGCATCCGGTGTGAAAATCTGCCAAATCAAATCAGCGGAGCTACCCGCTGTGGCGACCCCTTGTGAATGAGGGAGAACCCGAAAGTGTCTTTTTTTTCCGTTTAGAATAAAACCGTGGCAGCCGGACTACATCTGCATGTGAAACCCTTCTGTTTCCTGGATGCAAATGAAATGATCTGAGACAGAAATAACAGGATTTTTGCAGCCCCGTCAACAAACCCTCCTAATTCTCACCGAATGATACGCTGAAGCCGACACACAAGGTAGTGGTTTCATCTCTCTCACTTGTTTACCTCACCTCTCTTCTCCGCCGTCTGCTCAAAGCGCCCTAGCAACTGCAGCATCAGCGCGTGCAGCGCAGCGTTGGTACGCTACGTCAGAGCGTTCCTTCGGCTCCGTTAAGTCAGCCGGCAGCAGCCAGGACTGTACCGGAAGTCGACCGCCGCGCATTCAAAATAAAGTCGCAAACAGGCGTTTTCATGGGATTATTTTATTTTTCTTGTGATAATTAAGAAATTCAGTGTTTGATAGAGAGCGCGGGCTAATACGGTAGTTTATTTTTCATGTTGATAATTTTAAACATTGTGTATATCTGTTTTATATTGCTTCATGATGGCCATACTTATTTGGTCAAAAGATAACTTGCAGTCATGATCACGATTGCAGGTTGGCGGATATTAATGTAGGATCTGTGCAAGACAGTAGCTTTAGATCCTAGTGATAGCTGATATTGTGTTTTTGTGTCCTAACCTATGGAGAGCTGTGGTAGTTGTACAATTAGGTTCCCGACAGCGTTATTTTTTCAGTTTGAAAATAATAACCGGAAGTGTTGTTTATACCGGTTGACTTCACATTACTTTGATCCCATCTCCCGTAGTGTCAGTGGAGTCTAGCCCAGCATCACCGCCTTCTTCTTTCTATCCCTTCTGAATGTTCTATCACTGTCTTGTTTTTTTGTTTGTTTTTTGTTTGTATGTTTGTTTAGGTTTTTTGTTTGTTTGTTTTTCCAGCACATCAAAATCTCCGCCAGGCACACGACGCATCCTTCTTCAGTTTTTAAAAGCGTTTTCAGTAGATGCTTGAAGCTGTCGCGTTGCTTCAGCCGGGAGAGAAAAACATCCATCCACGACGTCGAGGAGGCAGGGTGCGAACACAGCAACGCCCATTTTGACACCAACGGTATCATTACGGTCCTCACGAAGACCGTTTTTCTATTTTTCTTTTTCTGTTATCTACCTGTTTATATCTGAGAGTACTTTCCTCACTTGTAGTCTTCACCCCGGTCATTCTGCCCTGCCTTTTCCCACCAGCTCTTTAGCATCTTCGAGTAGCGGCAACAGGGGCTGGGGCTGCCGAAGAGCTCCATGCCCCTTTGCATACAGTGCACCTCGACCGCATTTTGCAGGTGAGCGTGTTTTTCCATACACAGCGTCAGGAATGTGGATGATGCTCCTGTGCCACACACTAAGCATGGGTTATAATAACAACGTGGAATGTGTTTTGATGATGCAGGTGAAATGTGTGGGGAGGGGTGGCGTGGCGTGCCTCCCAGTAAACACAATTGGCCTACATTGCACTGTGCAGGCTTTTGCATGGCGATCGAACGTGCTGGGAGCATTTATTTTTCATGCTAAGTTTAATATGCAGATAACTTCTCACCTGAGAGTTGTGCATTGTAAATGCTGCCTTTGTATCATCCTGTAAAGAATCAGTATCCACAGAGACAGCATGCAGGGTCCACAGTAAGAAGCCAAGCAACGTCAAACATAAAATGTCATTTATTCTAGTAGTCGTTTTTAGGCCAGAATACCTTTAAAATATTGTGATTGTGGCCTTTTTGCCGGCTTTATGACCCATTATTTTGTTGCTGTATGCTGGCTGTATTACCTTTCTCCTCAACAGATAAAGCCCACATCTTTCTCGTGGCTGATTTCAGACTCTTTTCTAAAAAAATAAATAAATGCTGGCAGAAGATTTTCAGAGTAATGTCTCTGATAAGGCCAAGAACCAATATTGGTGTAACAGCAACATGCAGCGGGCTGAGCCACTCTCCTACTATTTCTGCTGCTGCTACTACTACCACCAGTGTTACTATTGCTGGTAGTGTGCAGTACGCTGTACAGGTGATTTGTGGACACGCGTTGAGACAGGAAAAAGCTGCCGTCAAAATAAAGCGGTCTGAGCGCTGCTGGCAGACTGCTGATGCTCAAAACCCCGTTTACTTACACACTCACAAGTGCTGCTGTGTTTAATAAAGATCAGTCAGCAGCACCCCCCCCCCCCCCCCCCCCCCCCCCCCCCCCCCCCCCCCCCCCCCCCCCGTTTCCTAGCAACAGCTATATGCACTGGTCAAGGCCCCTGCCAAATTTATCTCAAGGACACACACATTGCCACTCAGCGCAGTGTGTTTGTATGTATGGATTCATGTTGCATTTACTTTTGCATTATAAGAAAAATTTGTTTCGTGTTTGGCTCCCATAAAAGTAAAAATTCGCTCCCCTCCAGGCTGTGAAAAGTTTATTTCATTTCACATTTGTTTAATTATTCAGTAGAAATGTGGCTAAAGTTCATGGAAATCCACAAAAAAAATTCCTCCTTTTTTTTTTGTTTAATAATTCCAGTATGTAAATAATCATGATCTCAGCATTGATCAAAATCATTGTGATTTTTTTCCATAATCAAGCTTTCTACCCACTATCTGCCACATTAAGGTGTCGAAAATGTAATTCATTAGATTGTTACAGGCACTGTGATAAATAATAAGCTTTCTCTGTTCTGATGGCTTTAAAAAACTCAGATTTGCATTCTTAATGTGTTCTTAATTCTGTACCAGCAAACCTAAAAAAGATGAGCAGAATCACAATGAGTAATGTTACTGACCAGGTGGTAATAAATTGTTACCCCTGTACCATAATATGTATACCAGACTCTTGCCTATACACCAGCCTAGGAGTTGTGCAACTCATTGATGGTGCTGGTACCCTGCAGGGACCCATGGGTCTCAGTGGACCAGTGCAAAACCTGCCACTGCCACTTTAAATAACAGTCAGCTGGGTACACTACCTTCTCTGTGTACCTCCACCCCGCTCTGCTTTAAGGTGTTTTAATGCCATTAACCGGGGGGCCTGTGTGAGATTTAGCTGTTGGCCTATCCTCTCTGCCCAGCATGGGACTGATTAACATCAATCCGGCCACACACACACACACACACACACACACTCCCAGACACAAATGTACATACACATAGACCTAGACAGACAGAGCGAGCTTATCCTGCAGGCCAGCTTAATGTCTGGTGATTTGTTGACGAGTTTACCATGTGTTTACATCAAACTCATCAGTCCCTCCTCTTTTTCAGACTGTATCCGTGGCCTTAACCTCCCACATCTCTCCTTTGGTTGTCCTCCGCATCCTCTGGCATTCCCCCTCCCCTCCCTCTGAGTACTTTGTTCTTCATTCTCCTCCCGGGCTCCCGCCATCGCGTCCAGCTGTGGCCCTCACAGGGCACGCTTGCTGGCTCTCACCTGACAGGTCCCTGGCCTCAGGACGGCAGCCAGCAACAGCACGTTCCCTACATGAGGGACAAAGCGACGCAGGTGAGTACAGCGGGCTGTTTGCACGTGTAGGTCATTAAATTAGGGGCTGCATAAAGTTTAAGTTTTCTTATATGCACAGGCCAAAATCAAGCAAATGACAAGTAAAGGCTAGTATAAAACTAGTATAAAACTATTATTGCTACTACTAGGAGAGGAAAAGCCCAAAAGGTTTAATGTGTCATAATTTTAAAAAGTCTTAAAATTTAACATTGAAACTTGTTTGTCTCTGAATGGTATTTTGTGTGGAAAATTACAAACTGTATTTTAAGAAATGAGGTTCAACAAATGGCACTTAACACAAAGGTCCCCTGAGGCTGAAGAGAATATCATTTGGGTAGTGTGTCAAAATTGAACGCATTTAAGAAAAAAAAATAATACCTGCCAATGATGCTTGAGAAGAATTTGAGATTACTTTAACTATACTGGTCAAAAAATTAAAGGAACACTTTTTAATCAGCGTATAGCATCAAGTCACTTAAACATCTGGGATATTGATCTGGTCAGTTAAGTAGCAGAGGGGGTTGTTAATTAGTTTCAGCTGCTTTGGTGTTAATGAACTTAACAACATGTGTACTAGAGGGGCAACAATTACACAACCCCCAAAATAGGAACAGGTTTGAGAGGTGGGGGCAACTGATAATTTTTTCCTCCTTATCTTTTTTCTCTAGTTTTTCATTTGTGTAGAATCAGTGTCTACTGCTAGCATGAGGTGATACCCAGGCCCTATAGAGATTGCACAGATAGCCCAACTCCTCCAGAATGGTACATCAATATGTGCCATTGTCAGAAGGTTTGCTGTGTCTCCCAGCACAGTCACAAGAGCATGGAGGAGATTCCAAGAGACAGGCAGTCTAGGCGAGCTGGACAGGGCCACAGAAGGAGCTTAAAGGGGACATATCATGCAAAATCCACTTTTTTAGCCCTTAAATGCATTTTTTTTGTGTACTTTGTGTGTCTAGGAGTGCAGATAATTTAAATTTATTCTCTCCCGGTGCTGCGTAGATATCTTTATATTCTTTTTGGATCATATTTTTCAGTCTGTTCAGTTTTCTCTATTCCCTAATACGTGGAACTGCTAAACAACGTCATGGACTTTCGCTGCTATCAAACTACAAAAATGGCTGAACGGGGTGGAGTGGAACGCTCTGCGACCTGGAGGGGGCGGGGCTTAAAATGTGTCATTCACATTTAAAGGGACCGCACCAAAACTAGTTGCTCTGAGACGCGCCTCAGAACAGGTGTAAATGAGGGGTCTGTGGAGCTACAATAACGAGGGATTCAGACCAAAGCATTGCAGTTCTACTTTATATAGACCACAAGTGAATAATTTACATATGAAAAGGAAGGATTTAAAGGCATGATATGTCTCCTCTAACCCATCAGCAGGACCGGTATCTGCTCCTTTGTGCAAAGAGGAACAGGATGAGCTCTACCAGAGCCCTAAAAAAAGACCACTTGTGTGAATGTCTCTGACCAAACAATCAGAAACAGAATTCATGAGGATGGCCTGATATTCTCTATTTAATGCAATTCAGTTTTATTTATATATCGCCCAATCACAACAATTCTTTACATGGTAAGGTAAAGACTCTACAATAATGACTGACTGTCATTTGGTATTGGGATAAATTCCTTGGATCCATTGTCAGACTCTATGCTGGTACAGTAGGGTCCTTGGTTCCAGCTGGTACACAGCAGTGCCTGGCACAGTGTAGCAGTACTCCTGTAGGCTGTTCCTGGAGGATGAAGGAATTGCCTGCCCTAAATCTAAATCTAAATCTGAATCTAATAGAACACCTCCTCCTGACACTGCCAGGTTGCACCCCAGACTGTCCAGGAGCTCAGCGATGCTCTGGTCCAGATCTGCGAGGAGATCCCCAGGACATTATAATTTTCATTTTTCACCTGTGAGCTTATTGTATTTGGTCCTCTACTTCTCAAACACCTCTCCCATCCGTACGGTCCCATGGTACGGTCAATTGCAGCAGGCCCACCAGGTCTGCCAGGAGCCCCCCTGTGTGCAGCAGCGTTGCAACTTCGCTCCAGCCTTGATAAAAGCAATGGAGCCTTCTGCTGTTTGTTGTTGCTTGCTGAGAAAGATCCCTCTGCTGACAGCCTCTGCAATAATTCCTAACACCTGTTTGTGGCATCACCAATCATGGCCCTCTCCCAGGGCTTTTGGGCAACAGCTTAAGATGTTTTCTATTGATCCTCTTCCCTGGCAAAGTGGGCATGTGGGCATTCTGCAAGACTCCAGGAGAAGAGGTTGGTTGGGGTGGGGAGGACATCATGGACTAACTGGCTGTTCTTATCCTTATACTAATCTGGTGTGGCTCAGCTATAACCACAAGATCTTGCTTACTCCCATTGAGTCCACGCTGTTGCTGTTGCATCCTAACCATCCTGCTAGATCAGGATTCTGCCACCCCTGCTTGGATCTGTTCCAGGTCCAGTTGGCTTCTTTCCTTGTCCTGGGGCTTGTCATACTGAGATCTTGGGATATTGCAAAGTCCTGCTCATCCTACTCCAACTGTCCCCACCACCAAACTGTGCCACAAATGCTCTTCTGCCTGGTCAACAGACACTTGAGCCCTCCACTTCCTGCCTGTCCTCACCTTGCTGGAGTCTCTATAAAGCAGCACCTCTATTGCCTGGAAAGCCATGAATTCTTCTGACAGGCTGCTGAAGGGAAGTTCTTCCTCCCATATAAAGCCATATGCTGCTTGGGCTGCAATCAAGGTCCAACTACCTATGCAGGAAATGGCTAATCGTGGAAGGTTTTGAGAGAAAGATTTCCTCTCAAAACCCCCCACGATGGTCAGTGGGACATCATAAACCAGTAATGGCCAGAAGAGTCGTGGCAGGATGTCATGCTGGTAAATCCAGGCCTTGAACTTTTCCGACAGCCTTGACTTGTCACCAATACAAGTCAAGTTTTCAACTCTCTGCCAGTTTCTTGAAGTGTGGCCGTGCCCCTCAGTGTGTTTTTAAACACCTTCCCCAGGCTCTTAACTGGCCTCCTCAGTTATTAAATGAGACATGAAACAAACTATGCTGCACATGTCCTGTAAGTCAGTTGTATAAATGAGGAATTATAGTGGTCCAAGAATACAGCCTTGGGGCACATCACATTTTAATAGTGCTTTTAGAAATGCAACCAAGAATTCTAAATGCTCTGTGTTTCATATTTTTTAAATGTAAGTAATAAGATATTATTAAAGCCATATTAAAAATATATATCTGTTTAGAAGGTTAAGACAGATTGCAGACTATTGTATCATCATGCTGTTTTGCCCAGAACAGCTTAGAATATGAACAGTCAGCTCTAAGAGTACCTGGAAGATATTTCTTTGTCAGCAGCTAAAGAAATCAATACACAATAAAACAAAATAATTATGTTTATTGACAGAAGTTGTAATAGTGGTTGGCCTTGTGATTAAATAAAATCATGGATTACTTGAATTATTTATGAATTGGCAAATGTTGTTTTGGTTTTACTTTGACTTTTTTTTCCCTACATGACTCCTTATTTGGTCATTTGGTCTGTGTGTTTAAGCTTTAGGTCTAAACAGTGTGTATGTGCGTCTGTCTGTGTTAGACCCCCAGGGCCTGGGCAGATGAGAGGAGGAGGGGCTCTCACAAACGCTCGGCTTCCTGTGGGAGCACCGACCAGCTCAAGGAGGTCACATTCTCACCTGATTACAGGCCCAAATAAACAACAAATCACACTTTAGTCTTGCACACTGATGCTGCTTTTAGAGCATAATGAACCGCTTGTTGCCCACATGCCACCGTTAACATTAATGTCTGTATACGTCCTCTCCAGATTGCCAAATTGCGGCAGCAGCTACAGCGCAGCAAACGCAGCAGCCGCCATCGGAGGGATAAAGAGCGCAAGTCCCCTTTCAATGGCAGCCATACCATCATTCAGTCGCAGGTAGGAGAAAGATTGTGTAGCTCTCTTAGAGTAACTAGGTTGGGTCCCTGATCTGGGATTTTTGACGACGTCCCACTTTTCTTCATGTCCTTATTTAGCGCCTGTGTGTGCGTGTATGTGCATCTCCTGGTAAGTTGGGTGCATTTGATGTAGACACACATGCTTGTAGTGGCCATGTCACGCTGCCAGGGTTGGCAGCAGACCATATGAACTGGATGGGCAACCGACTTTGACAGGGCGGCATTCAGCTCAAGCCACTTTGGTAAAAGTTTTTCATTACCAAATTGTACGAATTAGAACTAAGCTGAGAGTGGACAGTGACTACTGAGCAGCCTGGACCCCTGAGGCCCGTCCATAATGCTGCAGCTGCATGCTACTGTATGTGACAGAGGTGGGAGCAGGGAAACTCATGAGTTCTGTTGGAGTGCAGCTGTCCAGCTATCTGGATATCCTCATGAGACAAAGAGAATGAAGGGCTGGCTCAGATATTGTGGAGCTTCGTTCATATGTTCATTCACTGCTATATTGAGCGTTATCACATTATCTATCAGTCCTTGTCCTTACATATTACTAAAAATGGACATATGTAGCTCACAGAAGCCTTTCCTTGCTCCCCCAGCCCTCAGATTAACTCGGTTTATATTTTTCAGGAAATTCCTGAACCCAAAAAAAATAATTTTCCTCATTTAGTCCATATGGTTTTATTGTGTCAAGTCCAGCACTTCTGTCTGCAGGTTGCTTACAGTTCCCATCCAATCTGGGATGCAGAAATCATTTCCCGTTCCATTCATGTTAATCTTAAAATACACCCATAATTTTTTGGTGTTCCCTGACACAGGTGCTCAGAAATATACTTACATATTTGTTTCTTTCTATGGCATCAACAATTTCAAACCACTACAGCTAAATCCAAGACAATCGATTTGTAATCATATTCACAATTTGTATTAATTGCGGTCTGTGTTGTGTTTTTGCAGTCACCTATGCCCAAGACCATTCTGATACCCATCCCAATATCCAAGTCATCAGCCCCTCGTTTCCGCAACAGTGTGGAGGGCCTCAACCAGGAGATTGAACGCATCATCATCCGTGACACCCCCGAGAAGGACGAGACCATTGTTGTGAGTTCCAGTGAATTAATGTGCTCCCAGTTTGTAGTGTTAAATGTTGTGTTCAAGATTGGAGATTAAGCCCTCTGTACAATAATGTTATTGTGACTTTGTGTGTGTGTGTGTGTGTGTGTGTGTGTGTGTGTGTGTGTGTGTGTGTGTGTGTGTGTGTGTGCAACAGCCACAAGATGTCCCTGATGGGCACCGTGCACCCCCGCCTGTCCCCCTACAGCGCAGTAGCAGCACCCGCAGCATCGACACACAAACTCCTTCAGGCGGGGGCCTGAGTGGTAACCATAGCAACTGTAGTAGCCGTCCTGACTCCATCTCACCCTCCTACCTCACTGTCCTCAATGACGTGGGTGGAGGCAGCCCCTATGAGGACAAAGGTGATTAACACACACACACAAGATTCAAAGCTAGGTGTCTGGCAGCGTGAGATCAATGCGTTGCTAACCTGCCTTCTCTCCTGTTCTCAGAACTGGGCCCCTGCTCCCCGCTACCCAAATACGCTGCCTCTCCCAGACCCAACAACAGCTACATGTTCAAGAGAGAACCTCCAGAGGGCTGTGAGAAAGTCAAAGTATTCGAGGAGTCCATGTGAGTGGAGAGCCAAGTGAGGGCCAGGAGGTGATAAACAGTGGGTTGGAGACTAGCTGCTGAAAATAGCTGGAGTTAGCTGAGAGTGGGCAAAGATCAAAAACAGTGAGGAAATAGCAGACACAAGCAGCACTCCTAATGAATTATTATGGTCTATGCCATGTGATTCCTGTACCAGCAAACAGGTTAGCGATCAGATTAAAAGTTGAGTGTTTTGTAGTTTACACATTTTGTTTTGTGTTGAGCTGCATCACCTCCAAAAACCAATAAATGTAGGTTGTCAACACAAAATTATACATATTTACATTTCTTATAGTACAATCACATAGAATGACCAAAATCAACACTGAATATATCAATTATCAAGTGTGTGTGTGTGTGTGTGTGTGTGTGTGAGAGAGAGAGAGAGAGAGAGCGAAAACCTTAAAATACCTGTCCACTGTACAGTTACATTGTTGTCCAAAAAACATTAAAAATGAGTGAGTCTGGCATTAGCAGCAATATTCCCTTATTATCATATTTCACTCAGCCCCACATAAACAGTCCCGCTGCTACAAATACAGATTAATACATATGCAGAAAATAGTCCCCAAGAAATACCCATTTTCCACCAAATCTAAGCTGTAAATTATGATGAGCTTGTATAATAAAGAGAGATTGAAATGTAGGCTAAATGTGTCTCTGCATGTGTTTCCAGGCCCAAGCCTCTGCAGGAGATCCCTCCCTTTCTGTGTCCCGACCGCAACAAGGTCAACTTCATTCCCAACAGCGGCTCTGCCTTCTGCCTTGTCAGCATCCTTAAGCCCTTACTTCCTGCCCCGGACCTCAACTTTCGCCCCGGGGTGGGCCTGCAAAGCCTGTCCCCATCCCTCGTGCCTCTGTCCACCCAGCCCTGCCTCCTGGAGGAGCCCGAGAGTTTCTGATGGCCCCCTGCAGCCTTTCAGTCCACACACACACACACACACACACACACCCTTCCTCTCCTCTAAAACAACCCACCACCACCAACAACAAAATGAGAAAACATTTGAGGAAACAACCCTTCTGCTCTAAAAACTGCCTTCAGCATGCCAGCTAAGCTCTCTCTGATGTCCTTATCTTGTTGAAAAAGCGCTTCCCACTGCCTCTCCTCCTCAGACAACTACAATGTGAGAGTCCTGCAGGCCTGAGCAGGCATCTGCAACTAACATTTCATCGCTTTCTTCTATCTTTAGTGCTGGTTATTGTTACTGTTTTTTGGGAGGAAAAGGGCGGAAGGACAGACTCTTTTATTTCATCGTATTATACCATGGCGCCTTTCCACGGACATATCTTTTTTTCTATCTGTAGATATTTCTCTTGATATGAAATATGCCTTCCATGATAACAAAACAAAGGCTGCTGGTTTCCTTAGTGACCAAGCGTTTGACCACAGAGGCTAATTTTGGTGCTGCCAGAAAATATCGTAGCAAAACTTGAAGGGTCGTGAAATAGAGAAGTTAAAAATGTGCCTGATATTTTTGATTGATCAGTTTCCCTAAACCGTCATAGTGCTCTGATGACATTGATCTTTAGATGAGACATCTTTGCACTATCATGGCCATATCTTCATAGAGAAAGGCTGAGCCAGCTAGGAGAAAAAAAACAAAACACTAAGATGGTGCATCGTTCACACCTGGAAACAATAAATACTGTATTTGGACCACCTGTAAACCAAATCCAGACATCTGTTTTGTACTTTTATTAGCTGTTTGCCATAAAAGTTGGCTCTAAACGGGTACAAACTGGTGCCTTTGTTACTCTAACTGGTAGCAGTGAACTGGTCCCGTGCTGGGAGGTATGTATCTATGGGAAACACAGGCCAGGGCTCAGTGTGCAGCGTGTTCAGCCTCCTTCCCAAGCACCAGCCTTTGCTCACAGCGTCCCTTTTTTAACTCCACCATATTTATTCCTCCTTTTTCCTGCTCTTTTTCCCCCTCACTCTCACCGTAATGCTAATTTCCATCTGACTTGCTAAGCTTGTGTTAAAATGTGTCCAGTAGGTCCCCTCTTCCCTGCAGGACAGGCTCCCTTCCGACGTGCAGGGCCGAGCGTATGGAGATGTTGGTGAACCCGAGTTCGACACAGCAGTCTGGTAGATGGGGTAGTGCAAATTAGACATAACCAACTCCCTTTCCTTGAGACCCCGCTGAATGTATGGATTGATTTTTTTTTTTTTAAACCTTTTCTTCTTTCCTAATTGACAGACCAAGTGTAACAAAGCATTTGCCACTGAGTGCAACCTTAAAATCCCAGAACATGTTTCTTTAAAACATGAAGTCAGTGTTTTTTTATGAAAAAGGTGTCAAATTATAATGTCTAATATTCGCATGTTAGGTAGTTATATATTAGCTATAGTCCCCTCAAGCTCTACAGAGCATTTTGGCCATTTACAGGTAATTGTTTCAGTTTTACCACCTTTATTGTGTTGATTCGGTCTCACAGCTCATAGGCAGTGAAAGATTAGAGACTCTTTACAAGCTGAAAAGTTGGTAGAGACCAAAAATAAAGGTAAAAGACAGTAAATGTTGAATCAAATGTGACCCAAACAAGCCAGATGAACAATACTGTTGCTCTGTGACTGTTTACAGCTCATCTCCAAATGGCAAAATAGAAGTTATTGCAGCTTTAAAAAAAAAAAAAGAATATCAGAGCTGAGGTTCGTAAAAAATTAATGTGTGGTTTGATCATAGACAGTAAAACATGGATGTAGCCACTGTGATGTCACCCATTAGTTATTAGAAGTCCTGCGATGAAGCCTCAAGCGGAGTGTTTTTGCCGGTGCCATCGTGGCGTTCTAACACCACGTGACAAGCAAAGGCCTGATCTGACTGAAAAATCGATCGCTCATTGGCTAATGACTTGTCACTCACTGGTATATAATCAGGAGTGCATCCAGGACATCCTCCTGTCTGACTCTAAGAATGACCATAATTTAAAAAAACAGACTTTGTGTTCTATTCAGTAAGATCTGACAATGGTGACCGAGCCTTCAAAGTAATCAGGAAAGCTTTTACCGAGGTCACGTGAGAAGATAGTTGAGGGTCATTTTCCCATAGATATATTATCCCTCTACAACCAGAAGTCTTTTTTTTGCAATCGCAGGAATTCCCCCCTGCTGGCCATTAAAGAAAACGCTGTTTTAAGGCTTCACTGTATCCATTTTTGTTTGTGGTTGTATCTCTGGTGCACAGAAGTGAAGTCTGTGACAGTATTCACAGTTGGGCCACATCCATCTCAAACCAGTGAGAAAATACATAAGAAAAAATCTAGAGTGGAAAAACCAAAAGAGCTGTTCACTGTGGGATACTATTTTCAGGCCCTTTTAAATATTTCTTTTATTATAATGGGAAATTTCTCCATCATCCTCTATGGTTGTTCTAATTTTAAGGATCATCTCATTACCTTGACAAGCACCCTGTGTTTCACCACAGGAAGATGTATGAAGACAAAGCTGTGGTCTTGTGCAGTTTATGGGTTGCCAGCCTCTCCTTGCCTCAGCCCATCCTCTTGTATTCTTGTATATGTCTACTACTCAACTGTGCCTGCTATGGTAGGATAGGAATGTACCAGGTTTGTAAATATAGAGGCACGCTGTATTTATCGGCTGACAAAGATATGTATCAGAATGAGTCACATATGTATGACTCCCCTCGTCCCCCCTCCTATTCCCCCCACTAAGTACTGTGAATTCCTACGTCTCATTATTGTGAATAATTTGTGTATTTATTTATCAGACAGGAGTGTAATTGGGTCTTAAGAGTTTTAATCCTGAACAGATTTTTGTCATCCATCTCAGGTTGTAGTGCGTAGGAAACGAGATATTCAAACTTCTCAGTGCGCACTAACAAGTTTACTGAACAGAGAGCAAACCAACAGCTGCTATTTATGTAGCCTCACACAGCAGAGACCCTGGATTACTTTAACTCTGTAGCAGAGCTGAAGCAGAGCGAAGCGTGGATGTCATTTTTTTCAGTGACCTGATTTGGAATAACAAGTATTAACAAAAATGATTATGTAACAAAAAAGAAATAAATAAAAAATGTATGAACAAAAATGGAGTTCTGTTCCAAAACGAGATATCCACTTGCTGAAAAACAATCACACCAACATGTTCCCTTTTTGTCTTTTTCAGACATCTGTTTACAGGAGAAGAAGAAAAAAAAAAAAACACGAGTGTGAAAATACAGATTTATTCCCCAGTTTTATGAGTATTGGAATGAGGCTTGATCCAAGAAAAACAACACGCCAGTTTTTTTGTTTGCTTGTCCCGTTTATTGGAAACAGAACTGCCAAGTTTTCATCTGTTAAATTCTTTTGAGTGAAATAAAAAGGAATAGTTAAATAAAGCATCTGTGATTGACTTGAGAAATACATTCTTTTAAAGTTAGTAAAATCAAGAGTCAGCAGTATACACCAGCAGTTCCCGTCGCCTCTGAGCTCTGGTTGGAGCGTCAGAGTTCCTTCTTTCCTCCCAGCTTCATTCAGTCACAAACAAAACAAGAGAAATTTAACTGTACTTGCTGAGTAGTAGTGAGGTTTGTTTGCAACCCAAAAAGCTGAGATAATATTGTGCAGCTGGTATTAAGTCATTTTCTGAGTTGCTCAACTTTCCATAATGCACTCTGATCAACTTAGCTCAACTGAGTATTGTTGTACAGGCACACAAATGTAACTAAGGATTTGGTTTGTGCATGTAGACAGAATATTTACATGATAACAACTCTTCATGTATCTCTATAGATTCCATAAAATCCATTTTAGAAACACAGCTCGGCACCTTCTTTTTCCCTAAATTTTTTACATGTTTCTGTAGTTTTTCACACTCAAAAAGAAGCACAATCATTGGGAACTAAATCCACATCATTTTGTTACATATGTAACGGTTCTCCAGTGTTGATTCTTTCACATAAACCCATCCGTTTGTGTATTCTCAAAATACACACCACACAAAGCTAAAAAGAGTCATTTACAGTGTTACTTTATAGTGTTCTTTTTTATCTTTACAGTATACTGCACAACAAACATCTGTTTGTGACCAGTGATAGTGCTGTAATTACTATATCAGTACATTTTTATGCACCAAAATCATGTCTGCAGATTTGTAGGACTTCAATAACGCCCACAAAGGAAGAAAAATCCCCACGACCAACATTCCCTTAAGAGAAAAGTATAAAATAAATCCAGATTTTTCTTGGCCTTGGATTTGTGATTGTGAAACATCAATCATTACCCAGTCAGGGACAGAAAGGGACGGATAAACTTTTTGGGAGTGTCACAGAGCCCTCTATGCTCAGTAAACACAGTCAGCTCTCTCTGGGGGACTGCTCTAGATGGTTCATAGTTAAATGTGGGCTTTAGACAATTAGAAAAGTGGACAACTTATTACAGGGATTGATCAATATATTACTACTTTTTAAAAGAGAGAGAAAGAAAAATCAAACTAATAGAGACTTTACTATTCAGAGTTTCTCCAGGAGTCTGTATCATACCCATCACCAGAATCATGAACTAGTCCCTGCTTTACCAGTTTAGCTATTAGTACGTTCACAACCAAACTGCAGAACTCTAAAATGCATCAAAGAGCCACTGAGGCAATACTTACCATTAACTCGTTAGGTTTAGAGAGATTAATTAGAGAGAAAAGGTACTGATTAAAGGTCTGGAGAAATATAACAAATGCCTGCTGAGGTTTATCTAACTTGTTTTAATGATATACTGAGTTAATAAATTTAACTTAAATTTTAGGAATGTTAGCAGCATGTAGGGATTACAAGGTCAGTCTGTCCCCACTACTCTAGCTGGCTTTAGCAGTTTGTTTTTCTCTCTCATGAACTGGTTTAGTTCAGACTTATTTGAATATGTGGATTAAAACAAATAAACAAAATGCACTTCAGAATAGTTGCTTTTCATTTACAGATGACTGCCAACTTAATAACTAACATTAGCTGTAAGTGTGGCAGCGTTGTAGTGTTGCGGTTAACACATTCACCCAACATATGACAGATCCCTGATTCGAGACGGGAAGGAGACACAAATACCAGGGACATAAAAACCGTGCCAAATTAAATATGCAGATCCACCTGGAATAAGGAGACGATTTAGTATCAGCTGCTCTGTCTGCTGTAGTGCTCTGATATAGCTGTGTAATCATCAGTCTCTATAATTTTAGCTCTGTGACATTAGCTGTGTTATTATTCATTTCTATGACACTGGCTGTGTAGTTAGACAAAACCAAGAAATACATTTTGGGTAACACAAAATTCTTACTTTATGATACAGACTCCTGGTGCAGCTCGAATATACACTATATGAAATAGTGTAAAAATGATAATATATCCTATATTGAAACATTGTGGGTCCCTTGTTTTGTGTACACACAGCAAACACACACACACACACACTCAAAAATAAACATGGAGCCCAAACACTCTCTTTGTCTGACAGAAACAACAATAATGAATAAGTAAAACAAACATGAGGTTTGCTGTGTATGACTCAGTGGCTTCACAGGTTGTGTTAACAGTCTTATAAAGCTCTGCAAAGCACTGACAATGTTTTCTGTTTCCTTTAAGACACCGTCCCCTAGTGTAACACTAATATTCGACTGTATTTGTACACATCTCCTGGAAACAGAAAAGTAGGTGCATGTGTATTTTCCACTGTTCGTGTTTGTTTACTTGGTTGATGACATGAAAAGTTGCAGAAAATCCTTATGGAGAAAAGACACAAACACACCCACGTGTATGCGCGCTCAAGCGTTGAGCAGCTCGTCCGCCGAGCGCCCAATGGCATCAGGGTTGGAAAGAGGGTCGAGGTCTGCAAACAGGTTGAACCAGGCAGACATGTCTTTGGATCCCCCGGGGGCAGCTGCACACACACACACACACACACACACACACACACACACACACACACACACACACACACACACACACACACAGGGATTTGATACTGTTACTTCAACTAGCATTTTCAGAGCTGTTGAACCATGTGGTCAACACTGTGGCAGTGAGCCAGCACGAACACCTGGACCCTCTATTCCAGGAAGCATGTTCAACAAACTGAGTTTAAAAAACAGACTGAGTTGATTAACTCTGAGATTAGCAACACCTGCCCTCAGGTAACTGACTCAGAGTTGAAGGCAGCTCTCTTTCTGGAGCTGAAAACTCAGAGTTGTTAGCTAAACCTGCTTCCTAGAATAGGGCCCAGGTGGTGCCCACTTCACTGTACTGTATCAAAATCCAGTTTATTCTAGCTGACATTTTGCTTTTGAGAGCAGCACACATTCATAAATTTAATTGCTTATTCAGAGTACTTACACAGCAGGCAGACCTGGAGCTGTGTGATAATCTATTCCATGCAAATACTAAATATCAGCTAACAAATGTTACAATTTATTTTGTTAACTGGAAATGTGCGAATGAATCCAAGACTCTGTTGTCACTTCACTGGCTCCCATTGCAACATAGAAATGCCTTTAAAATCCTTCTACACTGCTCAAAAAATAAAAGGAAACACTTTTTAGTCAGAGAATTGCATCAAGCTAATTAAACCTCTGGGCTACTGATCTGGTCAGTTAAGTAGCAGAGGGGGTTGTTAATCAGTTTCAGCTGCTTTGGTGTTAATAAAATTAACAACAGGTGCAACAATGAGACAACCCAAAAAACAGGTATGGTTTTACAGGTGGAGGCCACTGATATTTTTCCCTCCTCATCTTTTCTGACTGGTTTTGCACTTGGCTAGGGTCAGTGTCACTACTGGTAACATGAGGTGGTACCTGAACTTTACAGAGGTTGCACAGGTAGTCCAACTCCTCCAGGATGGCACATCAATACGTGCCATTGCCAGGTTTTCTGTGTCTCCCAGCACAGTCTCAAGAGCATGGAGCATATTCCAGAAGACAGGCAGTTACTCTAGGAGAGCTGGACAGGGCCGTAGAAGGTCCTTAACCCATCAGCAGGACCGGAATCTGTTCATTTGTGCAAGTGGGAATAAGATGAGCACTGCCAGAGCTACAAAATGACCTCCAGCAGTTGTAAAGGTTTCTGCCCACAAACGGTCTTCACAAGGGTGGCCTGAGGGCCTGACATCTTCATGGACTGTTTGGCATTTGCCATAAAATACCATGATTGGCAGGTGCACTGTGCTTTTTAGAGATGAGAGCAGGTTCACCCTGAGCACATGTGACAGATGTGAAAGGCTGTGGAGAAGATTATGCTGCCTGTAACATTATTCAGCAGGGCTGGTTTGGTGGTACGTCAATGATCAGGTGGGGAGATGGAGGGACTCACAGACTTGTACATTTCCTTCTGATACCTCACGGCACCCTGACGAATCAGAAGGAAATCCTTGCACCCAGTGTCAGACCCTATGCTGGTGCAGTGGTTCACAGGTTCCACCTGATGCACGACAATGCCCGGCCTCATGTGGGGAGAGTATGCAGGCAGTTCCTGGAGTATGAATCCATACCACTGACTGGCCCCCCACCCTCGCCTGACCTAAATCCAATACAACACCTCTGGGACATTATGTTTTGCTCCATCCAATGTTGCCAGGTTGCACCACAGACCAGGAAGATCAGTGATGCCCTGGTCCAGATCTGGGAGGACATCCCCACAACACCATCTGTTGTCTCGTTAGGAGCATGCACCGACGTTGTCAAGCATGTGGGGGCCATACAAATTACTGTGTAGCATCTCAAGTTGCTCCGATGACATTTATACAAGATGGACTAGCCTGCCACACATCATTTTTTTTTCACTTTGATGTTCAGGGCGTCTTTGACTTCAGCCCTCTGTAGGGTGATCATTTTCATTTTCATCAATGTGGCATCCTTTGGTTCCTAACACATTAGCCGGTCCATATCAGTGTCAGATATCTAGCATGTATTTTTTCAATGAGCTCTGATGTGTTTTCAAGGTGTTCCTTTAATTTTTCTTGAACATTGTATTAGTTCACAAAGCTTACCCCCCCCCCCCCCCCCCGTTCATCTCTGCTTGTTCACTGTTTATAACCCAATCAGACCTTTCAGGTCAGCAGGTGCAGATCTTTTAAATGTTCCTAGAATCTGATCCAACTGTGCTTTCAGTTACTGCGCTCCTGTTCTTGGGAACAAACTGCCTGCTGACCTGAGATCAATTACATCTGTGCCAACTTTCCAAAACACTCAATAGCTGTGTTGTGTGTGTGTGTGTTCATTTTTGTTTGTCTGTTTGTGTTTTGCTGTTTTCACTGCATTAAGGCATTGTAAACCCTACAGAGGTTGTCTTATGTTTATTATCTATGTTAAGAACATTGAGTTTACATATAATGAAATGTGCTATATAAATAAAATTGCAATTACCAAGTTATGGAGTAATGCAAATGCAGTGTATGTAATGCAATGCATTAATTTTTGAACAATGAAGAAGACCTTACCATTAGCTGCAGCTCTTGGGGCTGACTGAGCTGATTGGTTTGAACTTGGAGCAGTCTGCAGGGGTGGAGCTTGGAACATAGGAGGGGTTGCCCAGCCTAAAAGGCAAATAACCATCATAAAAGAATCCAGTATTACAATCAGCTAGTGTGCTGCAGGGAGCTCATCCATCTAGCAAAGTGCATTGCAGCTGACCTGTGGAGCTCAGGCTGTGATCCAGCAGCTGGGATGGCAGGAACCCTGTGGGACTGGGAGGGTTAGAGGGTGGCCGTGCTGCTGCTGCTGCTGCTCCACCACTTGCTGCTCCTTGGCTGGTTGTGGGCAAACTGGGAGAGTTAAACATCCCAAAAGCATCCTGCCATTCTCTGCTGAACTCATCACTAGCTCCCGGACCAGGGCTGAGGAGGTCTTTGAGGAAAGCCATGTCTCCTGGCTCACCATCTTCCTCCTCCTGCCTCAGGCTCATCCCAGCAAGGTGTGGCTGACCACGTGAGTGCAGACTCCCACCTAGAGGGAAGGGAGGAGAACAAGAAAGCTATCAAACCAGAGAGAAAACACATCAGAGTTGAGATTTGAGTCAGATGAGGTTTGATTGTGAAAAAGGCAAAATCAAGAGCACTGAATTTACAACTAAGGACAAATTGGTCCTAATTACTTTATTTTGTGCAACTTCCTGCTGCACCTTCAAACTTTTTAGACACAAACTGAGGTTTTCATACATATTCTTACCACAGTTACATTATATTAAAGTTAAATATGCCAACACCTTCAAAACCTTCTATATTCCACAAAGTTAAAAGTTTTCCATTGAAGTAGAAAAACGGCTCCATTATGCTAACGATGTCCTAACTCCACAGCAGACTCAAACTCAAAGCAGGCTGGTTTCCTTACACATCAAACTTATCCAGGCTTTTAACAGGGGTAGCAGTTAAGTGTTTGTTTCCCAGTTTATTTCCTAGATATTCATAGATAAGCTCCAACTTAATACAAAAACCTGACAGTGGAAGCAACAATTCAATGTTTATTTCCTGTACAGATATGAGATTAATGTCAAAGAAGTAGGGTCAGTAATAAAAGAGCCCTCCACCAGCCAAGAGACTGAATCCACACGTTGAAATCTCAGCAGGAGTGAATTTCTGCCATAACCAAGCGAAATCAAGTGGGAAGCTGAGACTCAGTGAAGCAGTTTGAAGTTAGAATTCACAGTGAGAGGAGAAAGAGAGACAGCCAGCCAGTTTACCGGTGGCAGACAGCTGTGAGAGCCCGGACTCCAGGCTTCCAAAACCCTGAGGCAGGGCATTTGCTGGGAGTGGGGACTGTGGTACATCACAGGCCATGAACATCAGGTCATCATCAGAGCCTCCTGACAGTCTTCTGAGGTTTTGCAGGGCTGGTGCTGGTGTGCTAGCATTTTGGTACACTGAAATCAAAGCATCAGCAGCAGCAATCCCAACTTTACACATATGTGGTTTTTACAGTGCTGCCTGCAGAACACACTTTTGAACACACAGTCAAGTCACTTACCACTGTCATTGCTCTGGCTCTGCTCATCACTGCCCAGTTGGGGGGGGTCTGGAGAGGAAAACAAATCAATAGTAATTTTTAATTTGCCATTAACAATATTTTTCCCACCTCCTTCTTAGATTTTAGAGGTATTCTTAGATGCTTCATAAATATACGGCTAAATTAACAGTGTGGGTGAGCTATATGGTGTTTCAGCCAACAGGTGGCAGCACATACCTGCATCAGAGGCACTTCCTGATAGTTTATCATCATCCAAGGAGAGCAGACTGAGAAAGGAAGGAAGGAGAGAGGAGGGGAAATAATGAGAAGGTGCCTTATCAAGACATGGTTTTGCTATTTATAGCAACACAGTAGCTTTTATTTGATTTGGAGATGCGTTTAAGAACCACAGGTGTCATTTAAGCACTGCTAAAAAGTCCTGATCAAGCAGTGTAGAAAACCTCTTGACATTGGCCTCATGTTTAAGGAAGATATACCGGAGATAGATCTGTGAAAAATACAGAAGTGTAGAGACTGTGAAGTGAGGACATAAAGTAGGAAAATGGGTGAGAATAAAAGTGTATATAAAAGGACATGGCGGTGAGATGAGAGCTGTGGCATAAAAATCAGAGACAGATGGTATAAGGATGTGTGGTTTGGACTGGCCTCAATGACTATATCTGACTTAATAATTTCCTGGCAATAAAACTATTTTCGGAGTTACTTTTCAGTTCAGATTTCTCCCGTTGTGTTCTCTCACCAGTCTGTGTTGCTCTGCAGAGCCTTCTCCTCCGCCTCTTGTTTTTGAGAGTCTGTTATTTGCTCCAGGGGGTCCCGCAGATCCTGAAGGAAGGACAAATGGCAGTACATCTACAGGAAACTTTAGCTTCAAGTACTTTGGACCACTACAGTCAGGTGTTTCAGTAGAAGCAAATGTCAGCAGTCTGAAATACCTTGAGTGTGGTAAATTGGTATGGTACATGTCCCTGGAAGGCCCTGTGGATTTCTGACATGGCCTGGGCAGTTTTTTCCCAGAAATGCAGCAGCGTGGTCTGACAACACACAAAAAAAAACACCATTAAAGACAAGACAATGACTAGTGAGTATTTTTTTACCACTATCAGAATATCTACCACCTTAGCGTGGGTGCATGACCAACTGACACCCTTCATTATCCTTCAGTTCACCTCAGCTGAGCTAAAAATGTGATTATTTGATAAGGCTGTACTGGTACTACATTTAGAAGTTTTCCATTATTTTGTCCACTGCATTAAAAAAAAAAAGTTGTGGAAACTCTTAAGAAATGATAAAAGACCTGGTAGGTACAGAGGGAGTGGGACAGCATGTTGCAGCGGCTTGCTCCCAACATGTCCACCTTCTGACACACATCATTCTTCAGTTTCTCAAACTGGCTCTTCGTCCCTCTGACCTGGGCTTGGACCTGTTGACAAAAAGACATGCATTATATAACGCGTACATCAGACTATTGTGAAAGAGAACCCACCCAAACAAATGAGCCACAGCATGCCTTGCGAAACTTTTCCAGCTGTTTGTAGGTGTCTGGGTCCAGTTCTTGGGAGACGTCTTTCATCCAGAGCAGAGCTCCTCTGTACTCTGTGCGGGCCTTCTCCATACGGCTTACTGTCAGCAGCGTGTCAGCGATGGCACGCCTCCAGAAAGTCTCCACTTCCTGGTGCAAACGGTGCAGCGATGGACAAAGTGCCATCCTGAAGAAAAATGAAAGGCACTTAATGAAACAAGTATACAGTTTGTTTAACCACATTTCTATAGCACATAATCACTAGCTTCATTGTTCTCTCCTGCTGCTAACCTCTGTTTGGCAGAGGTGCACAGGGCCTTGCTGGTGGCATCCATCATGTTGCCAGCCTTTGTGCGATCGTGCTCAGCTTGGAATCGCAGGAATAAGCCAAACTCGTTCTCCTCCTGAGACAAGCCTGAGGAAAGAAATGAAGACAGCTGCATAATCAAACTGCAGGGCTGAGCTTGACTGAGCTCCTACAAAAATATAAGATTATGAAAAAGAAAAAAAAAAGTCAAATATTACTGAGTGAGTAATGCAGTTTCATAAGATTCTGAAAAACCTGCATCACTAACCCCGTTAACCCTTATGAATGGTGGTGTGATCTGACTCACGTGTGATCCTGTGCTGGTACTTCTCGATCACCTTCAGCAATTCTGTGCACGTGGATTGGACGGAACGGAAGAACTGCAGAGGTAAACGGGAACAATTAGAATACCTCACCCGCACCATGGATTACTATGACAACTGCATCTTCAGATCTTTTCTTAAAACATCCTCGTTTGAAATGTTTTTGCTGTCTTCTTTAAAAGGGACTTATTTCAAGGCTATTTTACAGTGCGATGTTTGCTCCTCTTCTACAGCGAGGCAGCACTGTAAATCACAAAACAGAACATATTTTTCTGTCCCTTTCCATCTGTCGTTGGTCAGCAGCCTCTCCTCCCGCCTGGTGGACGACAGCAGTGACTAAATGGAGAGCATGTGTCATAGCAACACATATTCTGAGGCCATTTCAGTGCTGCTGTCTGACAGAAAGGAAAGACTGAAAGAGGACAGGGTCACCATGACTGCTAGAGTCTGCCGGCAAATAAAGAACACATTACAGCTCAGATAGAACTGTATGTGGAACTATACGAATGGTACTTGGACAGGTTCTTATGTAGTGCTTTTCTACTCTACATGAGCACGTAAAGTGCTTTATACAGCATGTCTTCATTCACTGCTTCACACACACACATTCATACAAGCACATCTATGTCCTTTCTAACTAACATTCAGATACACACTCGCACTCTGATAAACATACTGGGAACAACTTGGGGTTCAGCATGTTGGCGAAGAATTATTCGGCATGCAGACTGGAGCAGCCAGGGATCAAACAACCAACTTTCAGATTAGATTAGATGACCTGCTCTACCTCCTGAGCCACCCCAGTGAGACTGGAGCTTATGCTAAACATTTCAGTGCATGCCTTTATTTCCATTTCTTACAATTTTCTTGGTAAATTGTTGATGTAAATGTAAATGAGTGTTCTTCACACACTAAATAACTCTAAGGTTATCTATGGAGTTCCACAGGGTTCTGTGCTAGGACCAATACTATTTACATTTCACATGCTTCTCTTTAGGCAGTATTACTAGAAGGCATAGCATACATTTTCATTGTTGACCCAGCTGTATCTTTCCATGAAGCTAGAGGACACACACCAATTAGTTAAACTGCAGGAATGTCTTAAAGACTAATGACCTGGGTGAACTCTAATTTCTTGCTTCTAAATTCAGATAAAACTGAGGTTATTGTACTCAGACCTAAAAATCTTAGAAACACAGTGTCAAACCAAATACTTACTCTGGATGGCCTTACACTGTCCTCCAGTAACACTGTGAGGAATCTTGGAATAATTTTTGACCAGGATGTCCTTCCATGCACATATTAAACAGATATGTAGCACTGCTTTCTTGCATTTGTGCAAAATCTTTAAAGGTGAGGTGAGGTGACACTCCCAAAAACCACACAAGGAGACAGCAGATCAGAAGGAAGTTGGCTTTAAGTGAGAGTGGCCTTCAGGGGGACCTGTTACACTCATTTCTAGCTCCCTATTATTATTCTTTGACTCCGCTCGAGTTTATGAATTATTTTTGACCTGTGAATTACGCAAAGCTACTTAAGCAGTGCAGATATGGAGTTGAGGGTCCACTGTAAAACGCTGGCAAAGAAAGTGATGTGCTTTTAACTGAATCGATGAGTTTAGCAGAAGGTAATACTGCATTTACTGAACTGAATCCTAACAGCTCCCCTGAGAAAGACAATACTTAGGAAATCACTTTGAGCAGTATCAAGAAGAGAACTTAGATTTTCCTGTCTAACTCACTACTTATTCTACCATTTACAAATTATCTGAAATAATAAATGCTGTGTGCACTCTTTGTGAGCTGGAAGGAGTTGGTGGGGCTTTTATTTTGAAACATTTTTTCATGTTTAAGTTAGACAGGGGAAGTAAGCTCCTGCATCTTAGTTTGTTATAGTGAAAGTCTTCAGACAGACTGCTTTGTTTACCTCGATTATATCTTATTTTCAACTCCTGCATGTGTGTACGTCTGTTGTCAAATAGACACAACACATAGTAACAAGTTGGTCCTGTGGTAGCTTGGGACTTGGAGAAGATTGATGTTGACTATACACCTAAATGGGACACAACACTGACTGAAATGTGTAGATCGTAATTTAAATAAAACTTTAAAAAACTTGAATAATTATGTATTTCTAAAGCAACTTTGGATATCCCAAAGAGTTTAACTGGCAATAGTTGCTCCTTAATTATCTGACGAACCTTATATAAATAGCAACAATCATTTTTGCAGTGTTGTGAGTTGGTGGCAGTAGTTCAGGTGAAAAAAAAAAGTTCCTCAAAAATGCTTGACAAATGCAGCAAATAACAGGATGAAAATCTCAGTAGAGTTTATCCTACTTAGCGTACAGTCTTGTCACCTGAAAGAAAGGCTACACTAAAATCTGCAGTGGAGCACGTGCGGCTGAAGAAAACTGGTGTAACTACATCTTTTAGTGATGAGAGCAAATTTAATCTGATCCAATGGGAAACTAATTTGACACCTATAATGTTCCAAGCAGCTACCAAGTTTTTTTTTATAAAATGCACCGTGTCACACTGCAAAACAGGTTAGAGCCTTTCCTTGAAGCTGCTAACACTTAAAAGCTAAAATAGCTGGCTCACAGTCTTCAATAATTCATTTATTATTGAGGATGAAGTTATGACTAAGAAACCTGTGACAGTTATGAAACTGTGGGAGAAAAATGCGAGAGGAAAAAGTCGCATTCTGCAGCTGCAGATACGCTAACATCATTCCACAAATTTTTGCTACTCTAGTTGCTCTTCTTTAATTTTAAACATTGTGTGTTCCTCAGTAGAAAGGTTTGTTTTGAATGGCCTCGGGCTCTTCTGAATAAAATCCTCATTTAACAGTGCTATCCCTACAGCTGATAGTCCTTCCTATTTTGAGCAATGAATGTTAGCAGTATTTGAGAAAAAAATTAACTACATATGATTCCAATTTGTATCTGTACTGAATAATAAAGGAAGGACATAAAATTATATATATTATTTAAATGACTCATTTCAACTGGTCTAGGTTTAGGATCAGTAGAAAAGAAGCTAAAAGAGAACACAGCTTCAGCTTGTATGTTGCCCCAGTATCAAAACACTAATGCCTGTCCTTCCCCACCTCAAGCTTAGCATCCAGATCAGCATCCGAGGCCACCACATACTCATCCTCCTTCTTGCCCGTGGCTTTGATAAGGACCTGCTTGGTCTTCCAAAATTTCTTCTGCATACGGGCCATCACAGAGCTATCCTCACCAAGCAGGGCCCGGCCACCACTCAGCATGTCCCCTGCAAATCTGGACCTGCAGACAATGACTCTGTCAGCAACAGTTTGTACCTGGCTGTGTGTGAGTATATGAACTACATTTAACAGTTATATGAATATCAAAATTTCACCTACCCATCCATAGTAAATATCAGCCTTTTCCTATTCTAGAAGGATGCAAAACAATAGTTTAGACAGAGAGAATAGTATGAGTATATAGTATAGCATAAAGTCATATATAATGGGACATATTTTAAAGTATGAACTAACAATTATAAATGCTTGTTCATTAGGTCTTTGTCCAGGTGAAGGTTCCTCAAGACAGCAGACTTAGTTAGAAAAAAAAGACTTAGTATAAAAGCGAATAAAAGTTATGCAATTGGCGTTTAACAATTCAAGTAATTATAAAAGAAATTCTTGCAGGAGGGTTTCTTCTATGAGTCTGCCTCAGTGTATACACATGCAAAAAAAAAAAAAAGGAAAAAAAACGGTAAACAAGCCTGAAAACTGAGCTGGCAACTATCCTCCCACCGAGATATAATCAAGTTACATACGCTTATCTGAGGTTACCTTGGCCAATACTCCTCGGTGCTGAGGGCTAAAAAAGCTCATCTAATATGCTTCTAATATGGAGCAGGGATCAGACACCTGCGACTTCAACGAGTCAGAGAGAACTGAGCCAGCTGGATATCGAGCAGGTGGTAAGTTTCAGCAAAACCTAGCTTCCGGACACGTTAAGAAAAAGGAAACAAAGTGTCGTTCGGACACTGATCGATACATAGTAAAATTATGAAAGGGTAAACGCATGTCGTAGTCAAGAAATCGAACCAAACAACCGTAAAGGAGCTTGTGTGCTAGCAGCAGTTTAGCTAGTAGCAGGTGTCGTGGTTAAAGCTGCGAACCGTCTTAAGAACATCTAACTGAGCAACCACACATTTACATAAACAAGTCTGCGTGTCCATCTTATGGTTACATCCTCCGTTAAGTGAATACAACGTTACCTTTATTTACTTTTTTTTTTCCCCAGCACTCCGAGGATCTATGCAGCTCAGGTCAGCTAGCCACCTCTCACGATAGCCATCATCATCTGAGTCACAGAAACAGGATATGGTAAGCAGCTGTAGCGCCATGTGGACACAAGGGGCCGCTGCTGCACAGCTGATAACCCCCTTGTGATAAATAACGTCTTGTCCTTATGGTATGCAGAAGTGGAGGTGGTTCAAGTGTGATAAATAAATATATAGCCAGTTTTAATTAAATCAGTATTTGTCAAACAGGTCTTTCTTTTATTACCTCATCTGATAAACCAGTTAGAGGAGGAAAAGTTTACAAGCTGTCTCTTGTCAGAAACGCAAGAGTTGATCATGTAAAGGCACAATGTGTTAAACATGTCCATCCATCATCCATTCACTTCCGCTTAGCCTGTTCAGGGTCGCGGGGGGGCTGGAGCCTATCCCAGCACCCCCGGGGGTGTTAAACATGTTAAACTGTTAATTTTACCTTGCAATTATAATCCTAATATTTACACGTTTGTATGAGATATGCACAAAATAATACTTTTTCTAGCAAGTTCATGCCCCACATCCCGCAGTGCTTATCAGTCATTAAAAATGAAAATAGATCTGGTTTTCATTTTAGTTAAAGGTTAGCTCAACTGTATCAGTAAACTCTTATGTTCCCTAAAAGTCCCACTGCCTCAATAATCAGCTTCAGTTCTTATCTGATGTTACAAGGTGTTGGAAATCTTCCTTTAGGATTCTGCTCTGTGCGACTATGACAGTCACACAGATACGTCACATAATTTCAGCACCTAACTTGACTGCACGTTTAAGCAGTCAAATCTGGATTCAGATCAGGAGGGGTGCACACAATCACCAGCAGTAGACTGGCTCCAAAGTGGCTGTAGCTCAGGAGGTAGAGCAGGTTACCTACTAATTAGAAGGTTGGTGATTCAGTCGCTGGCTGTTCCGGTCTGCATGCCAAAATATCCTCGGGCAAGATACTGATACTGAACCCCAAGTTGTTCTGATGTGTGAATGTTAGATAGAAACACTTATTTCTACACCTATGTGTTTTCTATCAATGGGTCAACGAAGCATGTTGTATAAAGCACATACTCACTAATAAGAACCAGTCCAAAGTTTGCTTAGTAAACATTTCCTACATTATTACTTGTAGCTTGGACTGTTAACATAAGCCAGGTTGGCTGCATGGATTCATGATGCCGATTCCAACCCACTGTCTGCAGAAATAGAGAATTTCAGAGCAAATTTGGATTTTCCAGATAACAGCTGTCGAGTTTTGTGAGCCTGGGCCCACTGCAGCCTCACAATTACATGCTTGGCTGACAGGAGGCGCAATATGGTTTTGTGCAGCAAATCATCCGTGTCCAAAGTTTGGGCGTGTGGTCAGTTGTTTGCGCTTTAATCTTTCTGTCAGCTTTGTTTAAAGTTACACAATTCAATTAAATGTTTATCCATCCATCCATTTTTTTTATATACATATTTTTTTAAATTAATTTTTTTAAATGAAGATGAACAAACAACATTTTATTAGACAAAACTAATTTATAATCAGTTTGGATTACAGAGAAACAACATAAGAAAATCTGTGTGAAAACCAAGGGTGTAAAATCAATCAGGAAAGCAGAGAACAAAGCCAAAATGTTTGTCCAGTACTTTGAACTACTGTGTCTGTCCAATGAGTGCTGAAGGACGTGTTGAATCTGCTATGCCTCTGCTTCAGTCTGACAGGCTGGGTATCTGTAGGTGTACAGCTTGTTATCTGCACCTCCGCTCAGCATCAACTGCAAACAAAAATAGAGAAAGAACATTGTGAGAACAGCATTGTTTTTATGTATAAAGTTTTGATGTGCAGTTTAAATATTGCTCGTACCCCACTTTCTGTCCAGTCCACACAAAATACTTTGTCCTCATGGGCCGCCAGATCATATAGAGGAGCCTTACAGCTGAAAGACAACACAGAAATGTTGCTGGAGTTTAATATCAGGTTCATTGCACAAACATTGGAAGATAAGAAGTTAAATCCACACCAAAATAAAGTTAGATTCCATTAAAGCATTCACAAACTGACAAAGTTTTATCCTGTCATGTACATCCCAAAGGGCAAACTCTGAAGGAGGAGGGGCGCCAAAAACTGGAGTTTTTATAGTGGCGACTTCAGCCTGGCTCCCAAATTAAATCATCCAACTTTACATCAATAAAAAACATGTTTACGGTCCGGTACAAAGATGCTCTGGATCTCTGTGGATAGTTTCCCTCTGCACAATAACTTATCTTCAAGGGGGGTGAATTTTTTGACAGCTCATCCTATTTTGATACTGGAGTGAAGGAGTGAGGCCACTTTGATTGACAGATTTCCCAACAAAAGCAGATGGAGCCCGCTATTCCCTGCTGGCTCCGTCTCTGCTAACTGGAGTTATTATTCTGGCTTACGCTGAAGTTTGTACTTCAGTTTTGGTGACAGAAATTCTGTGTTTTATTGGTCTGTTAGTGCTATTAAGTCAACATGTGTGTCTGTGTGTTGCAACCTGCAAGCAAGCTAGCTAACTTTTGCATTAGCACTCCACCATTTCATACAAATGGTGTCGCTCCAAAACAAAAACAAACAAAAAAACAACAACAACAGAAACAGAATGGCAGTAGGCGAAATTGTGGCATCCAGAAACAATAGGAAACATCACATGTCTACATCCATCTTTTATCTACACTATATTGCCAAAAGTACAGGGTCAGCAGATGCTGAGGCTCATAGTGCACAGAGGTCACCAACTTTCTGCAGAGTCAATCACTACAGACCTCCAAACGTGGCCTTCAGATTAGCTCAAGAACAGTATGTAGAGAGCTTCATAGAATTGATTTCCTTGGCCAAGCAGCTGCATCCATGCCTTACATCACCAAGCACAATCAACAGGTAGGATGCAGTGGTGTAAAGCACGCTGCCACTGGACTCTAGAGCAGTGGAGACATGTAGTGGGCCAGTGAGGTTGGACTCGGCCCCTTAGTTCCAGTGAAAGGCATACCAAGAGTTTTGGATTTCATGCTCCCAACTTTGTGGAAACAGTTTGGGGATGGCCCCTTCCTGATCCAACATGACTGCACACCAGTGCACAAAACAAGGACCATAGAGACAAGGATGAGCAAGTTTGGTGTGGAAGAACTTGACTGGCCTGCACAGAGTCCTGACCTCAACCCTATAGAACACCTTTGGGATGAATTAGAGTGGAGACTGTGAGCCAGGCTTTCTCGTCCAACCTCACAAATGCACTTCTGGAAGAATGGTCAAAAATTCCCATAAACACTCCTAAACCCTGTGGAAAGCCTTCCCAGAAGAGTTGAAACTGGTATAGCTGCAAAAGGTGGGCCAACATCATATTAAACCCTATAGATTAAGAATGGGATGTCACTGAAATTCATGTGTGTGTGTGTGTGTGAAGGCACATGAGTGAGTACTTTTAGCAATATAGTATATATATATATCCAGAACATGAACAATTGATGAGGGAAAAAAAACAGTTTTGTGACCAGCCAATTTAAACTAAGAAGGGCTTTTAATGGTTTTAGGCTAGAAATGTAAAGATTTTCCTTTATCCTCAACTAAAAATGAAACAAATACAACACTTCAACCTGTCTGGGTAAGGTTTCATAAACACTGTTTAAATCAATTACCTTTTTTTTTTTTTTTTAATTACTATCATCAAGGCATCTCAACCAAGATAGGGGCTAGTGCCACAGAGGGGGCAAGAAAAACACATTCCACTGGATATATTTTTCTTGTGACTAGAGCACAGGTTATGTGCTTCACTGACCTTCTGGTATCCCAAAGTTTGACCAAGTTGTCAAGGGAACTGGAGACCAACTGGTGCTCATGTGATGGCCCCCACTTGACAGCAGTGACCCAGCCAGTGTGGGAGGTCAGAGTCAGCAGAACTAGAGATCCGTCTGAAAAGAGAGGAGATGTAAACAGACATGAGAAGGAAGGGCGAGTAAATGGGGTCAAACAACAACAAAGGCAGACACTTTACGATGCCTGTGGCATTTAGAGCAATCATACCTTTAGTGCGGGGGTCCCACAGTCTGATGTGTCTATCAGTGCTACCTGAGGCCAGTCGTCGACACAAAGGTGAATAGGAAATACAGTTAAACACTTTGGCGCCAGTCTGTGGAAAGAAAAACAGCAGAACTGTCAAATACTGGAAAAACTGCCAGCACAGTTCAGTAAAGCCCAATGTTGAACCAACAGTTCAAACCAAGTTATTAACTGAGGCTCGAATTAGTCTGCTAATGAATGGCCATCCATGTGTTGACCTATCTCCTTCTTCACACACCTTTTTTCACTCTCTATTTATTCTCCACTCTGCATTTAATCATTAGCTATTAATCTCTGTGTGTCCTGTCTCTCTCCTCTCACCCCCAACCAGTCACAGCAGATGACGGCCCCTCCCTGAGCCTGGTTCTGCCAGATATTTCTTCCTGTCAAAAAAAGAGTTTTTCCTTTCCACTGTCACCAAGTGCTTGCTCACAGAGGGAGCTTACTTCCGAAACTTAGAAACTTTTGATTATTTATGCCTACTGCCGCAAAACCATTAATTTTCTGTTTTTCTCACCAACGTGGTCTTCATCTCTCCAGTATTGACATCCCAAATGCGGATGGTGTGGTCCCAAGACGCACTGCAAACTTCCTCACTGTCAGACCACAGGACAGATGACACTGCCTCACCGTGTCCAGACAATGTCATCAGGGGAGTCTGTCAGAGTGAGAAAAAAACTGAACTTATTTTGCCATGAGTTAGAGTGATTATTCTCAGGACAGCCATACTCTGGTTCTGCACTCACCCTGGTCAGGCCCAGCTGCTGAGTCTTCTGTTTCTTCCTCGGTCTGTCAGCGGGCTCCTCAATCTCATCCTGCTCATCTGTGGGCACTGGCAGCACAGGAAACATAGTATGTAGGAGCCTTACAATTACCTTTTTGTAAAATTAAGAGTCCTTAAATCATTCTGGGCTCATACCTGCTGACCAGATCTTCAACATTTTGTCCCAGGAGCCACTGCAGAACTAAAAGGGGGTAACACAAACATCTTGAGTCATTAATCATAGCACTCTTTTGTATATGTTTTTCTACCCTCTCCAACCTCACCTTTGTTCTGGTGGGGTCTGTAGAAATGGTATCAACACTCCCTGTGTGTCCCCGACAGCAATGCCTGGCTTTCACCTTGTTCCTCTCTGAGTTCCACTCCCACAGTAAAACAGTTTGGTCCAAAGAGGCCGTCAGAAGCAGCGAGGTCAGACCCTCTACACAGAAAACATCCACAGAGAGGATTTAATAAAGGCTTTGACTATTATAACATGGGAGCAGATGTCTGCCATTCTCTCCTGCTCACCTCTTTTGACCCAGGCTACATTTTTGACCACATCTGTGTGCCCGGCCACAGTCATCACAGCCTTGCCCTCAGCAGACCAAATCCTGGCAGTCTTGTCATATGACCCTGTTAGGATCCTGTGGGGAAAAAAAGAAATAAGTCATTCCATCTAGGGCTGCAACGATTCATCGAATAACTCAACTAATTCGACTAAAAAAAATCCTTGACGCAAATGTTTTTGCTTCGATGCTTTGTTTAATCCATGAATCTGTAGCGCTCAGGTGTCACCGCGTAAGCATCAGCATTTCACCCACATTTGCGACTTAAAACAGTCAAATGTAGTTTCATCACTCCATAAGACCTGTTGCCACTCATTTTCAGTTCAGTTTTAGTGTAATTTGGAAGAACTCAGCCTTTTGTATCTGATTCCCTTACTTAAGAATGGCTTCTTGACAGCCACGCTCCCATTGAGGCAATTTTAGGCCTTGTCCAGTTTCCTCAAATTTTTTAAGGATACACTGTAAGCTACGTTTTCTGCTAACAGGCCTCTGGAAATTACTTTGTTGGTGGAAAAATACTATTTTATGCCTGTTACCTGTGATATTTTTCATAGATTCAACAAAAGAAATGGGAAGAAATTATGTGTTTTGCAAAAAGCTGCTAGTGACAAAGTACCTAAAGATACAGTTTAAAATTGGTTCTTTGCCCACTTGCCTGTTATGTGTGTACACAGCACTGGTTCATCCTTTGAGTTGGGCACCCTTTTTTATGCTTAAATAGGTCAGTGACTTAACAAACATAAAAACATTCCCCTAAAAATGAGGGGAAAAGCAGCCAATATCCAAAGAAAAACTAGGAAAGACTTTCAGAAAGCCTGGGGCTCTATTGCTCTAGACCACTTTAAAAAGGACAAGAAAGTCTGGTTCCTCTTAAGTATAAATAATGAGGGGTGGCTCAAGACTTTTGCACAGTACTGTAACATGTTTACCTAATGGACATCCAAGAGGACAAAAGAAAATGTAAATGCATCATAACCAAATCTAGAAAGTCTGACTGAGGTAATTTCACCCTTAATCAGATGTACACTAACAGTCTGCACCCAGTCATCTTACCATTCAGCATCAGCATCTACAGAGCTAATCCAGTCATCGTGCATCATACACTCCTCAGGCTCTGGGGCTGTGATCCGCGCCACGTACTCTATCTCCATGACTTCTTCCTGAAACAACAGACACGCTGTGTAAGGTATTGGGTCAATCCTATTTTACTCATGTGGATGGTTTTAATTTATACAATATATCCACACAAGTTTCAGCACTGCAGTAGGCCATACCGTTGATATGCCCTCTGTCTCCATGTGAGTTGACAGCGACGTTCGCAGGAACTGACCCCCGACAAGGAAGTCAAACTCCACTTTGCTGTGAGATGCTGTGAAAAGAACCAAAAAATGTGTCAGACATTTTCAAGTACTTTCTGTGATAAGGAATACATTTGACATTAACTGAAGTTACCTAAATTGTAATATAGAGCTAATTAAATTTATATTTTCTATTACAGGATTGAGAATTAGGATTATAATGATAATAAATCTGTAGTTAGTTCTGAAGCTGAGCTGGGGAAGAGTGCGGATGCATACAATAAAGCGAGCTTACCATTTTTAGCTTCCAGCAGCTTGTTGATGACATTACTGAGGTCTTGCACTTCAGAGCCAGCTGGGATGGAGAACGGGACATCATCTACAACATACCTACAGAGATACACAGACTTCAGCTGCTACCCGACACCACATAACTTCACGCTGTTGGCATAAGTGATCATAAAAACACTATCTACGAACTAAATACGGGCAGTATTTAAAAGCTAAGCCAGAATTTATCTATACTGGAAAAAGAACGAACATTCCCATAATAACATACTTGTGTTTACTCTAAGTTACAGCTAGCTAAGTTAGCTAGCCGGCTCACTTAGCTTGTCATTTTAAGTTGAGCTTTAAAGAATGAACCCTCACCTTTTGTCCTCTGTGAAGAACCTCGCTTGTATCTGCGACATTGTTTAGCTGTGCGTTTGATTTGCTAACCACGAGCTGCAGGAATTTTAAAATACAATTAATCTTCATAACACATCAGACTCTCACGCAGTTACACCATGTGGTGCGAAGCAAGCCACTGCAGCAGCAAAAATAGATGCTGTGATCGTCTAGTAATGCCTGACTGTATTCGACAGTGGTTCACAAAGTGTGAGCCGCGGCCCTCTGGTGGGCCGCAGTAATAACAGAAATTCAGTGTGAAATTACTCACAAGTATGCATAGTTACATATTTATAGAAATGATTTTATTTATATAAAAACCGGTAATATGAGGTGGTTAGTTTGCGATATTGGGGGGGATTCTCTGGTTTTTAAGTGGGCTGCAGCAGCACTCTTGACTTTAGGAACCACTGAGATAGGACGTGGACTTGTGAAATGTCATCAGCTGTTTTTTTTTTTTTTTAAATAACACTTTATTTGAACAAAGAACAAAATACACAAGTAACTTTAGAGGCTTTTGAAGCTTTAGAAAATGCATCAATAGTTTTAATAGCCCTGTGACAGGCTGGCGACCTGTACAGGGTACCCGCCTCTCACTCTATGACAGCTGGGATAGGCTCCCACTGTCCTCCGATCTACTTTCCGTTCATTCTCTTGAAAACCTACAGAAACATCTATTCTATTAAAAAATATCATCGTGTTTGCTTCTTTGCATGCCAACTACTGTACTGTTAAGGTATTTAATTTTATTTTGCATGAAGTTTCATCACACTTCTCCTTCCTTTACAGGTTTTAGAATCAGAATCAGAATCAGAATCAGAATCAGAAGGTTTTTATTGCCATATGGGTAAACAGGTTCACAGCATTAGGAAATTGCTGCCGTACTTCGTCCTTACAGAAAAAAACAAATAAGTATAAAAACTATAAGACAATATACAAGTATACAAATTGCAAATATACAGAGATATTAGAGCTTACAAAATATACAGTGCAGAGACTAATTAAAAGATAAAAGAATGTAACCTATATTCCACTAATATGTACATCAGTGCAATCAGACAGGTGCATAGACATGGGGTCATCAGCGTTTGTGGAGGGTGGTGGTAACAGTCTTAGGGTAATTGTTCATGAGTCCAACAGCAGAGGGGAAGAAACTGTTCTTATGGCGGGAGGTTCTGGTCCGTATGGACCGTAGCCTCCTGCCTGAGGGGAGAGGGTCAAAAAGTCTGTGCCCAGGGTGAGAGTGGTCGGCTGTGATCCGACCTGCACGCCCCAGTGTCCTGGAGGTGTACAGGTCCTGGAGAGATGGGAGGTTACAGCCAATCACCTTCTCAGCAGAGTGCACAACGCGCTGTAGTCTCTGTTTGTCCCTAGTGGTGGCTCCAGCGTACCACACAGTGATGGAGGAGGTAAGGATGGACTCAGTGATGGCAGTATAGAACTGCACCATGGTCCTTGCTGGCAAGTTGAATTTCTTCAACTGCCGCAGGAAGTACATCCTCTGCTGGGCCTTTTTGATGACAGAGGTGATGGTGGGCTCCCACTTGAGGTCCTGGGTGATGGTAGTTCCCAGGAAGCGAAAAGAGTCCACTGTGGTGATGGGGGTGTCAGTCAGGATGATGGAGGGTAGAGGGGCTGTGTGCTTCCTAAAGTCCACTATAATCTCCACTGTCTTCTGGGTGTTCAGTACCAGGTTATTGTGGCTGCACCAGGACACCAGACGTTTGACCTCCATCCTGTAGGCCGACTCGTCCCCGTCTGAGATTATTGAAGCACATCACAGGGAGACTGCATGTGTGTCTTATATGCACCCGTCAACACACACCACTGGATATTTGCCATTATGAGTTTGTATGTAGTAAAGCAACTTTTTTCCAGCTCTGTCACAGCATCTTCAATTGTCACAGGATGTTGCTTACAGCAGAGCAGGTGAAGTGTTCACCAGTAGGGTCTGATCCATAGTCTCCACTATTCTCTGTAAACCAGACAAGCAATACAGTTTCTTACAATACGTAAAAAATAACTAAATAATAATAAAATAACATCAAAGTGTTATTCTATGTTACCTGGATTATTTCTACATTCAAAATATACAGAGATTGCTTAGCACTGATGTGCAACCATTGTGTTTCCCCATTAGCAGCTGAACACTTCAGTACTAAAACCAGAAGGTGGAGAGTGCGAGGTATTTAAAACCTAGTGGGAGTTGTACCCTTTGGAGGCGGTTGTTGACCCACTATTAATTGTATGGCTCATCACATGACCAAGGTGTGAAAAAAAGTGGGGGTCATTACTACAAGGGGTTTCAGATGAAACCACTGTGAGACTTTGCCCTACCATATCATGTGATCTCTTGAGATCACCTGAAGTAAGGTGTGAGTGGGGGCTGAGGCACCTAGGAAGGGATCTCATGAATGGATTCTATGTGGCTGACAGCTGGTATTGTAAGCCACCACCTCTGTCCAATGATGGTCATTCAGAGTGGACATAGATGGCCTCTTTTACTCCCCTTTCAAACCATCTGTCTTCCCAGTCCAAAATGTGAACGTTGATATCCTCAAAAGAGTTTCTCCTTTAGGTGCAGGTGTACGGCTGAGTTCTGAGCATCCTCACTGCACTGCACACCATGCACTATGTTGCTTAGTTTGTTTGAGAGCTTTGTCCTTGCGATTAACCAATTTTGTGTTGGGGTGTGACTGGGTCTGAAGAGCACTGGGTTGTCATGCTTGGGGAAAATTCTCCTGAGTGTCTCTAACAAACCTGCAATGTAGGGGGTGACAATGTTGTTCCATTTGTCATTCTCTTTCACCCTAATTGGTGTCTGACCTTCTTTCTTGTGCATCTTCACTGATTTGATGAAGGCCCGGTTGGGATAACCACATTTTAAGAGCTTCCTTTACATGCGTGCGCTCCTTTTCTTTCCCTTCTGTCTTAGGGGGAATATTCTCTGCTCAGTGTTGCAGGGTCCTGATCACCCCAGAGGGTGGTGAGAGTCAGAGTAGGTACTGGTCTGTATGTGTGGGCTTCCAGTAAACTTCAGGGTTGAGGCATCCATCTTCCTCAGAGGTACCTGGAACTCTCCGCCTTTTGGCTTTAGAACTGAATAAACCTCTTGGATGAGAGGTGAAACGTCTTCAGTAAACTTAAAGAAGTCCAGTCGCCTTCTTCTTTCAAGGTATTAAGACTACCATGACCCGGATGAGTGAGAACCTAAACACAGCATGTCACAGCAGCTTATTTAAACCACATTTTAACCTTTAATAGACTAGTGAGTAGTGTGTAATTGGTAAATCTGTTTTCTACCAAAAGGCCGATGAGTTGTTTTGTTTATTGAGAAAAAGAAATCTCAGTTTTATTAAACAAACAAACAAACAGCAAAGCAGGAATACAGAGGAAACTCATGTCAGTTTTCCACTAGCACCTGAACGCCCACGTGGGGTTTATCTGAGAATCACGTTAGAGCGAAAAGGTCACAAATATTTTTAGACATTTGTACACACAGGAAGCCATTTGAAAGCGAAAATGATCAGATTTGTGAAGCTGAAAAAAATTGTGCGTAAATGATCACAGTTTTTCCAAGAGTACGGATTTGTAAAACAGTTTGGTCAGATTGTTTTGTATTTGTAGATCGGAGCACGCATTTGTGAGTCCTCAAAGGTTACACACAAATCACTGTACACATTTGTAATTCTTAGTGGATCACACCATACGCATTTGTAACACTTATGAGTCAATTTTCTCCATCTTTGTACCACCTTTAAGTTTGATGGAGCTGTTACTATATTTATACAAAGTTCTAACAGCAGTAATGGAGCTACTACAGAAACTAGGTTTCTTGAAAAATGAAGTTTAGCCATCAGACGCGTCCCAAGGATGTTTCTAAAGCTAAATACCCGGATGTTGTTGCTCCGCTCATTCTGTTGAGGATGCATCAGATGGCCGGTCACGCAGAATGCAATGAATGAATACCTTTATTAGTCCAATGAGGGAAATTAGTTAACAGAACACCCATCCAAGAAATTTCTGAGATGTTTTTAGGCGAGAATGTAGTTAACTTGAAATATGCGGCCGCTTGATTTTTCTGGTCTGCAGCCAGCTGTGCGCATCACTTCATTGAGAAGTCATTGGACTGGACCTCTTCACTGCATGTGTGCTGCTTTCAGAGCATTTTTAACATGATTATAGCTTGCTGTGTGGTATAGTCTCAAGACGTTTGTGCTTCCGTTTTGGTCAGTGAGATTCTAGTTTTTCATCCCATCATTGGCACTAATCCACTGGTATCGGTGGATCGCATCTGTACAGGTTACAAGACTCTCCAAGCTTCAAAATCCCATATTTCTAACAAGATAGGACAGTGAGATGCTTTACACCTAAAATTTCAAAGGTCAACTTCACCCTTTATGTGTAAGCGCAGCTTCAAAAGGCTTAAGTGTCGGCTGCTCAATAAAGAATTTCTAGCCTTTATTGACCTTAAAAAAGAAAATCACAACATTGGAGCAAAAATTTTTATTTCACCAGGTTTATCACAAGTGGGAAATCTGTTGTTTATAGCGCATGACGTCATTTGACTCAGATGTCTTCACAAATAAAACTGAGAAAAAAAAAAAAAACATCTTTAAAAAAACAGATTTACACTGTACACTTTATGAGTGGAGAAAAATGAGATCTAATGATGACTTTGTTATTTACCATGAACTCCTTTTCAGATGTCCACAGCCAGGCACTCAATACTGTATTGTCCTTAGAAGATATAAATGTATGACACAAAAATAAAAGACAAACTAAAACAAAAATATTTACAACTCCAGCTCCTTTCAGTCTTCTTCCTGCTCCTCTTTCACTTTCTTCTTTTTCTTTTTTTTCTTCTTTTCTGTTGTCTGGAGAGAAAAAAAGTGATCTATTAAAAAACAAAACAAAAAACCTCCAACAGCAATTTATGAATCATTTTAAGCTTCCATCTTACCTCAGGCAGCTCAGTGAGTGCTACCTCCTCCTCCATTTCCTCTGCTTCCTCCTCTGCTTTCTTATCCTTCTTTTTCTTCTTCTTTTTCTTGGGGATCTCCTCTGCTGCTGCTGATGTTTCTGCTTCTTCTTCTTCGTCATCTTAAAAACACGTAAAGCCAGAGAACACTTTGAGCATCATAAATCCAAGTGCGTGTAAGACAGAAATACCGACTCCAAATTCACCTACCTTCTGTTACTGGCTCCTTTTTGACCTTTTTGGGTTTGACTGCTGGTGTCGTGGGCTCTGCGGCATCCTCTTCTTCTACCTCCTCAAACTTCCTCTTCTTTGAGGTGGACGGAATAGTAGAATCACCCGATGGATCGTAAATTCTCACCTCACTGTGGAGGAAGAAAGAAGTCGCAGACATTTAACACCTTACATACTTTTCCACGTGGAAATCTAAAGGAGCTGCGTGACTGCTCACCTCTTGTGCTGGTATTTGTCTGCCTTTGCCATCGCTTTGCCTGTTCCGCTGATTCTTCGGATCTGAAAAGAAGACACGGATGCAATTAGATTAGCATAAACGATGTTTGACGTTCCATGTTTAAAAGCTTCAGTAAGCAGCGTGAGCTGTGTGTAACCTTTCTGGAATCGGGCTTTTAGTTGTACTCACTCCCTTTTCTTCCAGCTGACGTAGTCTGGCCTCCAGCTTGGCACGGTTCTCTACGCCCATCTCTGCATTCGTGTCCTCGCCAAGGGCATCGTAGCGAATAGCCAGGGCTGCTTTAGCTGCCAGCATTCTGGAAATCTGCACAGACATTACAGAAAACCAAAGCCTGAGTCGACCACCTTATAATGTGTTCACCAGCCATTATTTAGTCACGTATCAGACTGTGGGAACTTACTTTGCCCTTGTTCTTGGTAGTAGTCTGGCCGACAAGAGAGGCATGATATATGAGACCGTATTTTGGTGTGTCTTTGCGAGTCTTCAGGGCTCTAAAGAGAGCCTTTTCTGCTCCAAGGATCTGCACTGTGGAGGCTGGATGCTTTGCCAGATTCAGAAGGGAACCTGAATAAAGCAATAAAACAGCAGCTGTAGCGACAGTATTCTCAAAGGACCAGCCGATTAGGGCTTTCACTGCCAGCTCAGATGAGGTAGTGACTTAAAACCATCAGTCATATTCAGGGAAGTGACAAAGTGTCATCATCATCACCGCTTGGCCGGTTTTCACAAATTACTTGTCTTTTTTTAAAAAAAACTTACCGGCATGTGAGATGAGACGTGCGCCAACCAGCTCACCCACCATGACGGTGAGGTTGGGAGCAATCGCCATCATTCTGTTCTTCAGGTAGTCGTAGAGCTGAGCCCGGTATTCAGAAATCTCTACCACCTGCAATCCACCACAATACAATCTTCACTCCTGCAGCCAAAAGCAATCAACACTGACTGTTCCCGAGATGGAGTGACTGAAATCACACACACTCTATGTCCTCATGTAGGTATTTTTCTGACTTTATAAAAAAATAAATAAATAAAATAAATATCTCCATCCACATGAAAATGCCAAAAAAACCCCACTAACTTAAGAAATGTTGGCCAATCAAAAGCCCACAAATAAGAACACATCTGACATCAAGAAATAAGATGAAGGTAAGCATCTCTGATGCAAACAGTAAGTGAACACAAACACACCTGATCGCACAGGTGCCCGATGTTGCCAATGTCCTCCTCTGACACCTCCGTTCCCATGGAGATCTCAGCAGCCAGTTTAACCTCAGCCTCAATCTCCTCAGGAAGAGTGTCTGATAGATCAGAGCTGGCTACATTTGTACGATCACCTGTAGACACAAACGTGGCAGTTAATCAGGAATACCACCGCATGAAAGGTAAACTATACGGCGACTGAATCTTAAGAAGCCAATCTACATCCAGGCCTGTGCATCACTGATTTAAATCTATTTTAAATGTGGCCCTTGCAAGCCTCCTAACTTTTTGTCTGTGCAACACTAAATCACTGAAGTGCCCCTTTAAATAGTTTTGTGCAAATACAGGATGATTACCAATTTTGCGGACAGTCTTGCAGTAGGCCAAGTTGTCTGTGACTATTTTTCCCAGCTCTGGGAAATGCCAACCATACCACTCTCTGCAGCGCATTATGTAATTATTAAGCTCCTTGTCCAGGTCATCCAGAAGAGCTGAAGAGACAAAGAAGAAAACACAGTCCAGCGGACGTTAACGGCACAAGTTTGAGCAAAAATGTCAACACTTTTAAATTTTAGGAACCTAAAGATAAACATTTAGCGGTTTTCTTTCTGAAATTTAGGGTGCAGATCACGACACATTACAAACCCAACAATCAATACAATAATATTCAGACTGAACCTGTTACCATATTCGTAACTATGCAATATTATACTTACAAATAGCCTGCACAATCATTGTGTCCACTTTGTCAGGGCTGAACTTCAGCTTGTAGCGGGATAAGCTGGAACCAGATGGGACAAAAAACTAAATGTGAGCTCCTTCATATTTCTGTTTTGATTCTCCTTGATCAAGGGAGGGACTTTCAATAAACCAGAGGATTGCTGCCTCAGTGGTAGTGACGAATGCTGAGGAAAATCTACATACAGATATTTTCAGACAGCAAATGTAATCATAGGCAGCAGTCGCATTCATATAAGACACTCTCTGCACCACCAACCTGTGAGCCAACCCCAGAGACATAGCACTCATCTCCCTGGGAGGAAGTCCAGTGATGAGGCTCTCCATCTGACCCCTGATGCATCTCATCAGTTCAGCCACAGCTGGGCTGTGGACACAGCTCACATCCAGCTTTTCCTGAAAACCAGAGTCCATTAGAAACAACACTTGCTAATGACTGTATTGCTGGGTTTCAGAATGATGGTAATATAAATGACATACTTTGATAACACCACCAAGTTTTGCATCACTAATGGCCAGCTGCTCGTGCGCTTCCTTGGCAACGATTTTTTTCAGGACCTTCTTCAGACTCTTGCCAATTTTTCCCTCAACAAGGGCAGTAGCAGCTGAGAGGTGGAGATAGAGTAAACTATGTTAAGTGGATTCAAAAAACACACACACACACACCAGTCAGCCTAAAATATTTGAGGAGTAATCTACCCCAGCTCTGAAGACACATTAAAAAAGTGTGCCCACTGTCTTGTATCACCTTAAATCAAATGGCCTCAGTGGTAGTGACGAGTACTGTGAAATACCTCATGTTTCAATCAGACACAGTTTTACATCACAGACACAGATCTCAGGTGAACATTAGGGCTCAAATTCTCTCATTACCTGCTAAGGCTTCTGTTGTGTCCTGGAACTTCTCAAAGTGTTTTAGCTTAACACTGGTAGAAGAACAGAAGGAAAACAAGGAGATTACATTTCATCTACTCTACAAAACTACACTTGATCACATGACATGTCTCTGGATGTGTTTTAGGAGTAACAAGTGGCATTTAGGTGGTTAAGTGCAGGATCAGCACTTACATTTTGTTGGCTTTTTCTGGAGTTTCAAACTCCTTATAGAGGCTGTCGACCTGCTGCAGTTTGGACTCATTGAGTACCTTAAACACAGCACATAGTTGGGTAAAGTTAGAGTGAAAAAATATGATCAGCAGAGGGATGGCTAATAGAGTTAAAAATCGCTTTTTAAAGAAAAATCATTAATGGTGAACGCATCTGAAAAACAAACATTACTAAATTATTAGACTGCATGTGACTTAAATGAAAAGTAGAGTCAACCTCAATGCGCACACGTGGTTACAGGCCCATCACACCACTAACTTAATGTTCGCCTACGGCTTCACAACGACACTAGTGCACAAACAAAAAAACACCTTTAATTCAAAACTAATTAATATGGCCAAATACAAGTTTAAAAAGTTATTTTCCGTACTGTTCCAGCCCTTATGTTACCTTCTGCAGACTCTTCAGGTACTATATGGAACTAGCTGCATGGCTAATCCGGGCTAACTCAAACGGCCCATGTATAAAAATCAGCCGTTTGGTAAACAATGGTCGAATACTTACTTTGAATATTGCATATCCAGCTGCAGTCTCAAACAACACGAGCATTTTGGCAGCAGGTTAGTGCTCTTATTGCGCACACTTTTGCTGCTCTCTGTGTTAAGAGCCTTCACTTCTCCCTCTCGATCACCACGATGCTGCTCCCACTCTGAAACACACGCGGTATGAGACGGCACCAGGAAACTACTAGGTTGCCAGGTTCGTTCACATCCGTCGACATCCCCTGATTTCACCATTTAAAAGACAATTTAGGATTTGGTAATATTTTAGTTGATTTTGAAAGCACTCTGGATTTTTTTTTTAAGTTTTCCCCAGCTGAGAATATCGTGCCCGTTTCTATACATTGTGACAACATTTTTGATACTTTTTATTTAATTACGCAAAAAAAGCACATAGCACATCGGTTAATACAATTGAGCCACCAGTCACCTGGCTTATGACACTTTAAGACTTTATATGTGTTTATATTTATATATTTTATATTTATTTGTTTTATTTAGGCACCGCCGTGGATTTCTAATACCTTAGAGACGTCTTTTCACCAAAAATGGCAACCCAAGAGAAATCTTTACATTAAAACTCGCGAGAAGTTGAAAGAAACGTGCTGGGTTTTGAAATAACATAGTAAAATTAAAACGACAGCTACGTCTCACGCACAGTTTTCACGGAAAAGGTTTCTATTTATTAAAAATATTTATCGTTGATCTATACATGTTTATTTATGTTTTTGACTGTGGCGTATGCTCTTCCTGCTCTGGCGGAAGTGACGAATGCATAAAACCACAGCAAAAAAAAAAAAAAAAAAATACGGCTGTGAGAACCACATGATGGTGAGACACTGAAGTTTTCTTAAGCCTAAATTTACTGTCGGGGTGAAGAAAGACTTTGGCCTGGCGGTATGAACGAGTCGGCGCATTATCCTCCGCCGGATTTTGGCTCTCCTCCTCCGAACTCTTTCCAGTCCTTCCAGCAGCAGTCGAGCTCCAGTAGCTTCCACCCCACCATGTGGAGCTGGAGCGAAACGCCTACCGAACTCAGCTGGGACTGTGGCAGCAGTGCTGGCTGGTACAACGGGTCAGCTGCAGGCTATGGTTTCCCATCAGATCATGGAAACCATGGGCCTACACGTCCATACGGTGAGTGGAATAAACAGTAGTTTCTATGTTGACGATCACCACATCCTCACAATAACTTGGGTAGCAGCCATATTGTTTAAAATCGATCCAAAATGATGTGCTTGATGTGTGTGTGTGCGTGGATGCTTGTGTTTACAGGTCAAAACTTTGGCCATGAATGGCATCAAGGTGGACATCGAGGGGGGAGACAGAGCTACGGAGCACCCAGTCACCATGGGAAAAAGGTGACAAGTCTAAGATTTTGTTTTTCTCTTTAATTTTTTTCTGTTTGTATTGACAATGAGTGGAACGTTTATAGGGAACTTACAGCTTTCCACCCACTGCAGAAAAACAGGAAAGAACCAGAGTATTCCCATTTCTGTGACACCTGCGACCGGGGCTTCAAAAACCAGGAAAAGTACAATGAGCATGTCTCTCAACATGTCAAGGTAATTCACTCCAGGCGATTCACGTGATCCATAGAGCTGTTCACTTATGAAATTCCTTACATTTTACTGAATGATTGAATCCAATTTTAGTGTTCTGTGGCCGACTGCAGCTTCATGGCTCATGAAAAAATAGTCAGCATACACTGGAAAAATGTAAGTAAAACAAGATGATGTGTAGAAATTAAAACTGCTTTTTATAGTTTCCTTTTCATAATCTAAGTGCTCTTTGGCTGGTCTATAGAACCATGCGCCAGGAGCTAAACGAATCAAGCTGGACACACCAGAGGAGATCACTAAATGGAGAGAGGAGAGGCGCAAGTTAGTGTTCACCGAAAGATTTTAGAAATTGTGGCAGTCATTAACTTTTGATGTCATTTTACGATTAGGTGAGTTGTGTGTAACCTTTTTCTTTTAATATTTAACTAGAAACTATCCAACGCTTCAGAATATTGAGAAGAAGAGAAAAGTTCTAGAGGTGCGGGAGGAAACAGGAGCTGTCCTGGAAACGGCTCAGTTTGGGTAAATGTCTATATTTTCTGAATAAATTCTGGATTTTGCTGTGTGTCTTCATTTTCTCTTCTATACACACTTTTGCTTTGAAATGAAGCCAGTCTCAACAAAAAGTTAATTTGTATAAGCAATGATGTATTTATTTTCAGTCGAATGAGAGGAAGAGGGAGAGGCAGAGGCAGAGGTAGAGGTCATGGGTGGAGTAACAGAGGATTCCAAGGGCAACGTTCAAGAGGTCCACACCCATCAGGCTGCAGTGCTACAGAGAAACCTAAATCACTCACCCAGCCTTGCAGGGATGGGGATCCACTGGGAGCGCTAGCCACCAGTGACCACGGTGAGTTAATTGATCACAATTCAGTCAAGCCTGTGCACAATCGCCTACATCCAGGTCAAACTGCATTTCAGTGGATATTACCTGCATTTCAGTTAAAGAAAGAAATCCCAGATGGCTGTAATGAAAAATGATATGTATTGCTCTATTTTTCATGTGCTCCAAGACTCTGACAGAGAGGAGTCCAGGACTGGTGACCTGGTTGTGGCCCCAAAGCAGATGAGCTCAGCTCTGGGCTCCCTTGTGGCAAACTATGGATCCATGAGTGAAAGCGATGAAGAACCAGAAGGTGAGCACATGGTGTTTGCTAGTTAAAACTTCTCTTGGAGTCCAAAAACTCCACTATTCAAGAAAAATACTGGTGATTCTTTTTATAGGAGTTTTAATTTTGTTTTTGGCATTTTTTTTATTTGTTAGTATACTTTTTCTGTAGAGCTTTGTGTGGTGCTCTACCTCTATCTGATCTCACTGAGATTTTACTGATAGTTTCTTTCCACCACAGCCTTGCTTGCAAAAATCTTGCCTGAACCTTTTAGACCTGCTCATATGTTTAATCCAGTATATTTGAATTTGTCATGAGGCATGTGGAACTGGATGTCACATGTATATGGAGAATAATATACGTCTTCTGAAATAATTTTTGCATCTTAGGTTTTTTCCAGCATTAACCAAACTGGTTTTAGCCTGAACCAAAGGACGTTCACCAGCAGTACAGCATTTTTTAACCCGTTGTGTTCACTGGGGTTTCTTTTCCTTTAACATAGTGGACCTTGTAATTGGTCATAAATAACTTTAAAATGCATACATTTCTTCTAATATTATGTGACTGAAGCTGTCCTGATGAGTTCAGTTCAATTTTATTTTATTTATATATAATGCCAAAACACAAGCTACCTCATGGCGCTTTATATTGTAAGGTAAAGACCCTACAATAATACAGAGAAAACCCCAACAATCAGACCACCCCTATGAGCAGCACTTGGTGACAGTGGGAAGGAAAAACTCCCTTTTAACAGAAAGAAACCTTCAGCAGAACCAGGCTCAGGGAGGGGGGGGTCATCTGCCACGACCAGTTGGGCTGAGGGGAGAGAAAGACATGCTGTGGAAGAGAGCCAGAGATTAATAACAATTAATGATTAAATGCAGAGTGGAGTATAAACAAAGTAAATAAAGTGAATGAAAAGAAACTGCCCAGCAGCCTAGGCCTATAGCAGCATAACTAAGGGGTGGTTCAGGGTCACCTGATCCAGCCCTAACTATAAGCTTGATCAAAAAGGAAAGTGTTAAGTCTAATCTTAAAAATAGAGAGGGTGTCTGTCTCCCGAATTCAAGCTGAAAGCTGGTTCCACAGAAGAGGCGCCTGAAAGCTGAAGGCCACGTCACTCTCAGCCTGCAGTCTGAGAGTGACGTGGGGTGATATGGTACTATGAGGTCTTTAAAATAAGATGGGGCCTGATTATTCAAGACCTTGTATGTGAGAAGAAGGATTTTAAATTGGACTTAACAGAGAACCAATGAAGAGAAGGCAATATTGGAAAAATGTGCTCTTTTTTTCTAGTCCCTGTCAGTACTCTAGCTGCAGCATTTTGGATCAACTGAAGACTTTTCAGGGAGCTTTTTGGACAGCCTGATAGTAATCAATCACAGTGGTCCAATCTAGAAGTAAAAAATGCATGATCTAACAGGATGTTTCTAATTTTAGAAATATTGCGCAAATGCAAGAAAGCGGTCCTACATATTTGTTTAATATGTGCATTGAAGGACATATCCTGGTCAAAAATGACTCCAAGATTCCTCACATTTTACTGGAGGCCAATGTAAGAAAAATACTTCCACCCAGAGTAAGTATCTGGTTAGACACCATGTTTCCCAGATCTTTAGGTCTGAGGACAATAACCTCAGTTTTTATCTGAATTTAGAAGCAGGAAATTAGAGGTCATCCAGGCATTTATGTCTTTAAGACATTCCTGCAGTTTAACTAATTGATGTGTATCCTCTGACTTCATGGATGCATAAAGCTGGTTATCAGCCGCATAACAATGAAAATGTATGCTGTGCTTTCTAATAGTACAAGTATTTTTGAGATAAACCACCATAGATAGAATCTTCCAGATACTGCGAGAATAACTTGTCTTGGTTATCCCTCATTTAATTAACCATGTAACTTAATTCCATCTGTGAGAAGCTCTGTTACAGTTTGATTCTTTTATTATGTAGTATTTAACATACCATACCACATATCCAGCGTTTCTACTAACATGCTTATTTCTGTTTTAGCCACACCCATTCAGAGACAGAAGGAGCTAGTGCAAGAGAACCAGGAGCTCCTAAATCTAATACCACCAAAACGTCATGACAAAGCACCTGCCAGGGGTACAGAAATCTCATCACAGAGTACAGAGAGGCAGAAATTCCTCCAGCCTGACTCCAGCCTTCACACGCCCAACAGCAGAAGAGGAAGAGCGGGAAGAGGAGGTTGGGGAGGAAGACACCAAAATACACCACAGTCACGTCGTCCCACTTTACTTGAGATGGTATGGAAGTCATTTGAAATTATGCAGACATATGACTTTGATTTATTATTATTATTATTATTATTATTTAGATAAAGCATTTTCAAGTTCTCAAATGTCGGTCAGCAGCGTCACAACAGCTTTTTGATTTCTGGCTCTTTGTTTAGTTACTGGCTCCTGATATCCGGCATGAAAGGAATGTTCTCCTGCAGTGTGTACGCTACATTGTCAGAAACGACTTCTTTGGGCTGGAGAGCAGACATAACCAGGAGAAGATTGAAAACAAGGGCACAACACCTGTCACAACCGGAGAGCATAAAGGAAGACAGGAGGAACCATTGGAGAAAGTCAAAGTCGTGTCCCTGTCTGCCTCCTTAGTTAGTGGTGAGGGACATTCAGCAGAGGGGCCCACAGCAGTCCGGGATGTTGGCAGTTTGAAGGGTTTACAGACGAGCAAAGCTGCTGCAGATAAACAGCCCCACGATATACTGAGTGATCTAGGGTGTCCAGGAGGATCTGATGAACATACTGTGGAGTCTGCAGGGAATCTCACGCAAAATACAGAGGAGACAACTGCCAGAGACTCACACTGTTCTGATTTGACTTCCACAGATAGAATCACACCTGTCTCAGATATGTATGATGATGAAATATGGGAGAGCCCCAGTATTTTGTCCTTAACATGAAACTGATGTGTTATTCCTAATAAGTAAAGAATTTCAGTGACAGGAATATTATTTTTGTCAGGAGATTATTTTTTTGACTTTATTATGTAAAGACACTGTCTTGTAAAATAAATCACGTGAGCTGTAGTGATGACACATTTGTACATCTTTTGTTGTGAGGTTGAAATCTGAATCGTTATGTTTTCTGTTCGGCAATGACATTATTGTAAACAAATTCCATATAATGTAGATTTTCATGTTTATTTTATAATAACAGATGTGATCATAAGTGAAGTTGTAGATTTATTTATTTACCCATGCAGCACATAGTGTTCTGCCTTTTTATACAGCTATGAAAAAAGTAGCTGAAACTGAAGGAAGACAAAATCCTTTACAAAAATACAAAATTCTTTATATAAAAATACACTGTATCCAACTATAGCTCTTACCATAATAATGCCAATCACAGAAAGTGACAGTATTCTCAGTGGGTTATATTTAATATGATTTTAGTATTTCTTATTCCTGGTTCTTACTGAGCCATTTGCTTTTGAATTGATTTGGTGAATAAAATCACTAAGGCTCATATGCACCCCATTAGATCTAGAACTTGTGCTTCCAGGGGGTTTGTGCCACCTAAAGATTCAGCTGCCAGGAGGCTGAGGGGCAGCACTGGTGGCCAACAGTGTTTTTATAACCGTGACTGATTTACGACACAACAAATGACTGATCAGTGCGTTCTCTGTCTAAAGCTTCATACAGATAATTTTACTTTAAACAGCGATTCCTATAGTAACAATGTTGCATTACTGTCCACAGAGTCACACAGTTAGAAAGATGTAAACTATATAGATGTTGTTCTGAGCTGATTATAAATCTGCAAAGGCATTAGTGCTGTTCATTATAGTATTACAACATTGTAGATCCATGTATTCACTGAAACTTCCACTTCAGGTTGGCACAAATGCTATATTTTACACCATCTAAGAAAAGAAGAGAACATTTGAAATAAAAAAAAAACAAAACCCCAACACAAAGAGCATTGTCTAAGTACAGAGAAACTCAGGAACTAAACCTTCATTTGTCTGGACCAGCATGATGCTAATTACATTTCTGAAGGGTGGTTTTAGAGGCTGGTGCTGCAGGTTTGTGAGGTAAATTCAAGTGTTTGAGAAACAATGCTCAGTGCACATTTTAATAGAATCCAACCTTTTTTAGTGTTTTACAGTTTGCAGACGATCTCCAGAGCAGAACAAGGAGTATTGTCACCAGCAGCAGCAAAAATGTGTCCATAAATGCTAAATATTAGCCAAGGATTTCTTCATTCAGTTATACAGGTCTGTGCTTTGATGGTTTTAAAGTTTGAGTTAGCTACACAAATAAAAGCAATCTCTCTCAGGTACACAACAGAACACAACAGTTCATAACAGAACAGAAAATGATTTGAACATTTGTATTTTTTGTCATTTGTATCTGTGAATATTAATATTTTAAAGGCAATCTTTAAAAAAAAAAAAAAAAGTTCTTGGTTTTGGAACAAAAATCCAAGAACACTGAAAGGAAATGTTGGCCACCCCTGCCGTGAACCTCGACTGAATTTATGAAGACTGTGTGACGCCTCACAGAACAGATGTTTTCTTTTCGTCTTGAAAGATTGTTGAATATCATCCTCTTTGAGTAGTTTTGCACAAATACATGCATATGCCATTTGTAATGATGAGGCTGCATTGTTACGAATAACATAAACTTGTTGTTTTGTTGTAGTTGTTTTTTTTTTTATTGCCCTCTGGCTATACACAGCCTAATGACAGCCGATTAAACACGTTGGGGCAATGTTATTTGGATAGTTAAGTGACAGGTTTAATCTTTGTCTGCTTTGTTTTTTCTGTTTGGCTCTCTGTAGCTGAAAAGGCTATCATGTCTCTTTCTTCCTTGCACGTCAGACAGCACAAAAAATGTAAACAATGATTGGAGCCCTCTAGTGGAAGGGAGTGATACCAACATCCCGGCCCCGATGACCTCAACAGATGGTCATCCAATTAAAATTGGTGAACGACTATGTAATAATACAGTAATACATGCACTTTAGAGCAATAACTGTTAATCTTGAACACACGGCTAACAACTATTGTAACAGTCTCATGGAAAACACAAGCTGAAAGTCTGTAGAGCTTACTTGTCCATATTCCCTTCCAGCAAACATAGTTTGTGGATGGGGCGAGTATAAATACCTGTTTGTGTCTTTACTTGAACTGAACGTACCAGTCCATCAGCTCCAACATTGACATCAATGACCAATCCAAGGGGCCACTGACTGCGAGGTGTTGATTCATGCAGAACTAGTACAAGATCACCTACTTGATAATTTCTGGAATGGTGGGTCCACTTCTGCCTCTGCTGTAGACTAGGCAAATACTCCTTTGTCCATCGAGTCCAGAAAATGTCCGCCAAGTACTGGACCTGGCGCCAGCGTCGACGGTACAGATCCTGCTTCACAAAGTGACCAGGGGGTAGAGAACACTCAGGTCTTAACAGAAGCAAATCGTTAGGAGTCAGAGGCTGACCATCTCTTGGGTCCTCTGACAGCTTTGTTAGTGGTCGTCCATTGACAATTTTTTCAATGATGCAGAAGAGTGTCATTAATCCTTCATCATCCAGAGTCTGTTGTCCTGTAAGGCCCATGAGGATTGAACGCACTGTTCGGATCTGCCTCTCCCATACACCTCCCATGTGTGAGGCTGCTGGGGGGTTGAACTTCCATTGTGTTTCTCTTTGGAGCAGATGTTCTTCAATCTTTTGTTGATTCCATTCATCCAGCGCTTTCTGTAGTTCACTGCGGGCACCAACGAAATTTGATCCGTTGTCCGAGCGCATCAATTGAGGTGTTCCCCGACGAGCCATGAAACGCTGAAGAGCATTTATAAAGGAATCTGTGTCCAAACTGTGCGCTACCTCCAAATGAATGGCTCTGGTTGTTAGGCAAGTGAACAGGCAACCATACCTCTTCACCTCACCGCGTCCCCTTCTGATGTTAATGGGACCGAAGTAATCGACTCCAACACTGGTGAAAGGTGGTTGACTTGGAGTCACACGATCAGCTGGTAGGTCGGCCATGTACTGCGTACTGATTGGAGCTCTGTGCCTTTTGCATGGTATGCACCGTGCTAGGACTCGTTTCACTGTGATGCGTCCTCTGACAATCCAGAAGGATTGCCTAATCTCAGAGAGGACCCTCTCAGCACCTGAATGACCTGTGAGTTTGTGGAAGTGCCATATGATGAGTTCACTGACATGATGCTTCTGTGGCAAGATCACTGGGTGTTTTGCTGCTTCAGGTATTGGAGCATTGGTGAGTCTGCCTCCAACTCGAAGTAGTCCATCACTGAGGCGTACTGGTGCTAACTTCCTCAAGTTATTAACCCTCAGTGGCTTGGTGATCTGGGAGCGTTGAACATAGTCAATGATGGAAATCTCCGCCCGCTTCAGATCATTAAGCGTTACAGGTGCACATAGTTTAGTTTTCATCTTCTTCAAAAGAATGTCTTTTGCCCGTAAGATCAATGCAATAGCTCGCTTGAGTTTGTACCAGGAGGAATACTTGTGGAAGAAACAATCAACTGCTGAATGAGTGGTGACTTTAGATGAGATTGTATATGTCTGACTTGATTTCTTTACCTCAGCTTCTGAAGGTAAGCCACCTAGTTCCGGCTGGAGAGGCCAAAACTCTTCTCTCTGCCAAAGGAAAGCAGGACCTTTGTGCCAGCGCTCATTGCTTGCAAGTTCTTCAGCTGAAAATCCTCTAGAAACATCATCTGCAGGGTTGTGCTCTGTGCAGACGTACTTCCATTGCGAGGCTGCTGAAACTTCACGGATCTGTGAGATTCTATTTGCGACAAAGGTTTGATATCTTTTATCTTCATTTCTGATGTAATGCAGCACAATGGTGCTATCAGTCCAGAAGACGGAGTCCAGTAGGGGTAGCTCAAAGCTTTGGTGGATTTTCAGGTCAAGCTGCACTGCTACCACCGCCGCCGCCAGTTCTAGTCTTGGGATAGTGGTTGTTTTGACTGGAGCCAGCCTGTTCCTGGACATGATGATGTTACAGTATATGTTATTATGGCAAACGAGCCTGAGATAGGAGACGGCACCGTATCCCAACTCAGACGCATCGCTGAAGTGATGGAGCTGCATGGTGACTGAAGGTACAGTATAGACTGTTGGTCTGAGGCATCGAGGAATTTGTAGCTTGCAAAGTCTTGGCAGGTCATCCAACCACCGGCCCCATTGCTCAGCAATCTTACTTGGAATGGTTTCGTCCCAGCCTAGCTTCATGCGACACAGTGACTGGAATAGTGCCTTTCCTCGTAAAATGAATGGGCCAGCTAAACCCAGGGGGTCATAGACCGAGCTTATTGTGCTTAACATGCCTCTTTTGGTGCTGGGTTTGCCCTTAACATTCACACTGAATGTGAGGCAATCATTTTTTATGTCCCATAACACACCCAGAGCTCTCTCCATTGGTGGATCTTGATCCAGGTCCAATGACGGTGAGCGCTTTGCATGTTCCTGCTCTGGGATGGACTTCAGGACCTCTGCAGAATTGCTTGTCCATTTGGTCAAGTGAAAGCCTCCTTGCTTGAGTAGGTTGGTCAGCTGCGCTGCTAGATGGATGGCTTGTTGAGGTGAGTCAGAAGATTTCAGACAATCATCCACGTAGAAGTTTCTTTCAACAGTGGAGATGGTGTCTGCATCATACAGATGTGCATGGTCAGATGCACATTTTCTTAAGGCAAAACTTGCTGCACTTGGAGACCACACTCCGCCAAAGAGGTGAGATGTCATACGGTAGGTAACTACCTCATTCCTTTGATCATGGTCTTTCCACCACAGGAATCGCAGAATGTCTCTGTGGTCTGGTGTTACATAAATCTGGTTAAACATGCCTTCGATATCTGCCATCATAGCAATAGGACCTTGTCTGAATCGAATTAACACAGTTATTAATTTGTTTGTTAAGTCTGGTCCTTGATGAACAACATCATTGAGCGATACTCCATCGTACTTAGCTGCACAGTCAAAGACGACCCGTACCTTTTCTGGCTTGCGAGGATGAATCACTGGATGATGCGGGAGGTACCATACCTTGCCATCATTGCGGTCAGGAAACGAAGCAGGGACTGCTTCCGCATAGCCATTGTTGATGGTTGACTTCATTGCCTCTACATACTTCATTTGCAAGTCTGCATTTTTTGTCAGTCTACGTTCCAGGAGTTGCAGTCTGTGTGCTGCTAAGTTGACATTGTTTGGTAGCGCCACAGCTTCGTTCTTAAAAGGTATGTCTAAGATGTAGTGTGAGCCATCTTTAGAGACTGAATTCTCCCACTGCTTAATCACCTTCTGGTCGTTGATTGATAGGCTGTCCTTTTGGGTGGGGTCATCAAGCTTCCAAAACCTCTCCACCTGCATTTGCAGACTGTGATCTGACTTGAGGAAATAGGCCTTGACATTCTTTCCGCCTTCTTTGTAATCAATTGGTCCATTTATGGCCCAACCAAGCACTGTCCTTGTAGCATATGGATCATTATCTCCACCTACACGATATTCTTCAGCTCTGAGAAGGCGTGGGGCATCCTGTCCAATGACGAGGTGCACATCATCAGAGTTAACACTGGGAATAGGAATGCCTGCTAAGTGATCCCATCTGGCAACCTCATCAGGTGTGGCAAGGCAGCTGAGACCTATGTTTAACTTTCTTAGGGTTCTCACACCATTGAGTGTATACATGTTGCCATCATGTAGAGAGTCTATCTCAAGATTCACACATCGAGTAAATATGCCTTCTTGGCTGCCTCCTACTGTGTCAAGATCCAGCCTTGCAGGTTTGCCTTTGACCTTGAGTTTCTTTGTAAGTTCTTCTGACACTAAACTTGTGTTGGCTCCAGGGTCAAGCAATGCATATGTGACAGAACTGATGTTGCTAGCTTTGCCTCTAACAACCACAGGAACAATAGGTAAGCAAACTTTACCATTTCCAGCACCAGCAAATCCACAAGTGACGTTAGGTGATTGGGTAGATTGTGTTTGTTGAGTTGTTTTATTGTCACCAGTGGCATTCTGACTTGCTGCTGTATTTTGCTTGTTAGTGTGGTTTGGGTGTAGCCATTTGTTATGTTTCTGTCCACAGCCAGGTACGTTGCATACCCAATTGCGTGTGCATACCTCAGCACTATGACCCATCATGAAACAGTTTTGGCACAGGTGCTTCTCCTGAACAAACATGAGGCGTTCTGGCACAGTCAGTGATCGGAAAGCTGGGCACTGGTTCAGGAAGTGGAGCTCTGAACACTTTAGACATTTTGAATTAACTGGCCGTTTGGTGGGTGTAAACTTGTTCTCTTGAACTACAGCTGCCTTAACATTTGCAGAGTAGTTTGGCCGAGGTTTCTTTGAGCTTTTGGTGGATAACATAACATTGCTTGGTTTCTCCTGCTTCTTGTAACTCACTATGCCACCAAAGACTGGGTCAGATCTCTTCTCAGCCTCTGTCTCAACAAAGTTGACAACGTCCTCAAGTTTAGGTAGACGTCCCCCCTTAGTGATATCGTAGTTTACATTTAACCATTTGGACCTGAGATCTGGTGGTAGTTTACTGATGATTTCAACCAATGTGCGGCGACCACTGAGCTCTTCCTCACATTTCATAGCAGAAAGTGTATCTTTGCAGCCTCTCAGTTGGTCCGCAAAATCTCTGAGTTGCACATTGTCTCTTATCTCTTTAAAGTTCAAAACCTTCTCAACCCAAGCCTGGGAGATGGTATGAGGATTTCCAAATCTTGTTTTTAGTCGCTCGAGTGCTTCCTTGAAGCCTGCACTGGGATCGGGATTGTATAAGCAGTGACTAACAGCATCTTGAGCTTTTCCTTCAGTGTACTGGTGTAGACGAGTTAACTTCTCTTCTGCAGCAACAGACTCTTTGTCCACCATTGTGGTGAAAAGCCTCATGAACTTCCAGTACTGAAGGGGGTCACCATTGAACTTTATCATGTTAGTTGGTGGGAGCCTCAGGGAGTCCACTTGGGCTTGATACTGCTGCCTTGATAATTCAAGCAGGTGTGAGATTGAATCTTCTGATATTGGTGACAGTGATGGTCGTGTTGTTGATGGGCTCTTGCCAGCCTTAGGTGTAGAATATAGATCTGTTGTTACAGCTTGTATCTTTTGTTGATTGTGTAATATCTGTGCATCTAGCTCGGCCTTGTGATGCATTCGCTGGAGTTCCAGTTCAAACTCCTCTTTGTTGCGCCGAAGCAATAGCTCAAAGTTTTCTTGTTCTTTCTTTCGTAAGGCACGTAGGTTTTCTAGCTCAGCTGACATGGGGTTGTCATCATCCGTGTCATCTGGAGGAGTTTGATTTATGATGTCCAATTCACCAGCAATTAGCTGATCATCAACTTCACCAGGAGTGTAAACTTCTTGCAGCCAGGCTAAAGCATTGTGGCGCACATCATGAACACTCATCAAGATGACCTTCTCATAGGCTTCCGACTCTTCTTTGTCAATATCATCAGTGAGCCTATCATGATAAAGTCTGTGTGTTTCCTGGAGTCGAGTGACAGCTAGGTCAAGGCTCTCCAGTACTGCCTTCAACTCTTCAGGCTCATTTTCTCTTATCTTTATATTTGCAGCTGTAATCATTTTAGTTATGGCTGCTTTGGCTTGTCCTCGCCTTCTCCTCAGTGTCGCGAGGTCTGCTTCTCCCTCAGACTCTTCTTTGTTGGACATGTTGCCGTCGTGTTTAACTTTATGTTACGAATAACATAAACTTGTTGTTTTGTTGTAGTTGTTTTTTTTTTTTATTGCCCTCTGGCTATACACAGCCTAATGACAGCCGATTAAACACGTTGGGGCAATGTTATTTGGATAGTTAAGTGACAGGTTTAATCTTTGTCTGCTTTGTTTTTTCTGTTTGGCTCTCTGTAGCTGAAAAGGCTATCATGTCTCTTTCTTCCTTGCACGTCAGACAGCACAAAAAATGTAAACAATGATTGGAGCCCTCTAGTGGAAGGGAGTGATACCAACATGCATCACATTTGCAGTGCTATGCTCCTACTTTCATCCCAGGAACTTCTGTTTCACGACGTCTCTTTACTGAATAGGGAACTTCGGCCTGGCAACGGAGATCGTTTATGTAAGCTGTGTGATTGTAAAAAGGGGAAAGTTACCATTCACCTCTCCTATGTTGTTTCAACAGACTCCAGTGGCATGGAAAACTTGTTGGAGAGAGCATAAGCAGCTCAGGTTCTCTAAGCTACTGCCAAAGAACATAATGTGAATCAATGTTTTTGAGGAGGTGTATGACATTCAGTAAAACGATGTACACATAAGCCCTAAATGAACAATTATGACCACCTATGCTGATAGAGATTTGGACATACAGAGAGTTGTCTGTCACCATTACCTACCCTCTAGCTTCCTAGTATCATCACTGAACCTCCCTCATATTCTTCTCATGCCAGTAACGCGACAGCCACACTAACCTTGCCAGCTGTCGGATATCCAAGGTTGACTAATACACACAAACACACACAGTTTTCCGCTGAGTCCTGATTGATTCTAATGAATGCTTTAGTTTTGATTATTTGGATCATGACACAATGACTTACAGTTGTAGCTGTCAGCTTTGCAGGCAAACTGAGCAATAAAAATGACAGATTTTTATTGTATTTGCATCTTTCTAGCTTGTGGCAATTTACCATCTGTGTTGAACCACTGGAGCTAAATGAATGCGGTGGAAACAAAGCCACACTCATAAAACAACTGCATTATTCATTTCAGTGGGCTTTTTATCAATCAAGACAGATATCATTGACTGGCTGGTCTACAGTCATGTTGGATTTTAGTTACAAGCTAATCCACAGTCCTAGGTGACTTACATTGTTGTTTGTGGTGTTCACATTGTTCATGTATCAGACTGGACACAAATCTGGCTACAGTTTTCTGTCCTGTAGTCCCCTGACTGAAATGAGCAGCACACAGTGCATGCGCAAAGATCTCTAGTCTTCTCAAGAGAACATCCTGTATATAGGACACTGATTACATGCTTAATTATCTACAGTAGAGAAAAACTGAAGAAGAAGAGTAGTTGTAACTTGCAGAAGGCCGCTCACATTATTGCATAGAAGCACAAATGCTGAAATATAGATGTGCCCATAGTGAACATGTGGTCCATACAGCTGGGAGCACTGAATGCAGTTAGTCCTTATAAATCATGTATAACTTTCACTGTTAATAAGACTGTAATTTCAAATATTTTCTCATCATTCTACTTATAATATTTACTATAAAACAAAACATTATTTTAACTATTTACATTAGGTACTATAAAATTACAGGAAGTGTTTACCTCTAAAAGTAGTGAGCAATATTAGGAGAAATCTAGATGCCAAAATACCTTCAGGTTTTGATGACACTGAACTTAATGGGGCTTTTAATGCTTTGTAGTAACTGGCCCATGACCAAATGTGTATTTTTAGACACCATTTTCCCCAATGTTTAACAGCAAAATCAGGGTTCCCACCCTGCCCCAAAAATAAAGTTATAAATCAGTTACAGTTGATTCAGAACTCTGCTGCACAAGTACTGAGTGTGACCAGAAATACATTATTGAAGTACAGAGAAACAACAACAACAAAATGTTAAGACCATGTTTGCCACTGTGTAGCATTCCCTCCGTTTTATTAACAACAGTCCAGAAACATCTGGGAACTAAGGAGACCAGCTGCTGGACTTTTGGGAGAGGATTCTAGCTTCTCAACAGTTCTGGGTCTTCTTTGTCATATTTGTCATTTCATGATGCGGCAAATGTTTTCAGTTGGTGAAAGGTCTGGACTGCAGGCAGGCCGGTTCATCACCCAGACTCTTCTACAACAAAGCCATGTTGTTGATGCAGGTCTTATCTGGACAAGACATCATATGGATGGGAGCATATTCCATTCTAAAATCTTTATATGTCTTTCAGCGTTGATGGTGCCTTCCCAGAAGTGCAGCTGCCACCCCCTATAGTTGAGATGGAGGCTTTTGAGTGCTGATGACAAACCAGATGGTCTCTCTCACCTGTAGTCTGGAGGATGCAGCGCCCGTGCTGTCCGAAAAGAATCACAAGCTTTGATTCGTTTGACCACAGCACAGTTTTCCATTTTGCCCCAGTCTATTTTAAGTGAGCTTTGGTCCAGAGAGTATGGTGGTATTTTTGGATGAGGTTCACAAGTGGCTTCTTCTTTGCATTTGTGGATTGCATTGTGAACTGTGTTCACAGACAGTGATTTCTGGAAGTGTACTCTTTAAATATTGTGTCACTTTTTCTGTCAGAGTGCCAAGCCTCTGTGATTTTAGCTACCTTGTTGCCTTTCTCGAGAGCCAAATTAAACTCTGGTGGAGTCCAAACTCTAGTTAATGCACCGGGCTCATTGTTATGGCTGCAGGCTTTCCCCTGTAAATTAATCTCTGCACAAGTTCTGCACAGAGTAAACACTAACTTCCCTGCTTTGGTTCTGTTTGGTAACACCAGAAAATAAAGACCTAGAGGTGGCAAAACCACGGCTCTGATGAGCCCAAAACAGCTTTTAGGATCGGGGAAATCTCTAAATATTATTTCAGGCTGACCCAACAAGTAAGAACAGGTGCTACTGATAATAAAAATATAAAAATGTGACACTGACATAGCTGATGTGTTTTCTGCTGATTTTCTGCAGCTGTACATCTCAGCTTTAGCATGCAAGTTTTCCCCCCGAGCAAAGCCTTACTGACGGCTCACACTCCCTCATCTCGTTCCAAGTGTGCTCTCTCTCATCACTTTTACAGCTAATCCATGTTCAGCTCTTAATTTCTGTTATTTTGCCCCAGGTACATCTGCAAATGATACACCCTGTAAAAAATGCTCATCATCTTGCTGGGGGAAACACCTAATGCCTGCATATTATATAAGCATCAAAACCTTTTGAGCTATGCATGATAAACTCAGAGTCTGAAATGAATTTTTCCATGCAATCATCACCTATGGTGTTCCAGTTTTTACCTTGTGACATTTTAGTACATAATGATGGTTCTGAAACAGAACTAGGAAAAAGTTTTATCACGTCTGGGGGAACCCGTATGAAATTTTGTTACATCCCTTGTTTTGGTCTCTGTAAAATACCACAGTCTTACATTCCAGAACTGTTTCAAATTTATGAATATCATTAAAGCCTACTGGTGGATGGTGGTTCAAGCCAGCCCTTGCCTGAATCTCTCTGCCTAAATGTGTTGGTCTGAGAATCCTTTATTCAGTAAGTGTGCCAGGTTAATCACAAAACAAAGATGATTAGAGGCATTACACACCATTTACAGAAAGAACAAATTATTTCATTGTTCAGTACTTTTTTCACTGGTCTTTTATCATTCCCTCTTGGGGGGGGGGGGGGTCTCACAGTTTGGGTGATTACATCCAAAGAAGCATCTGTGAGCAAGGACTACTTAGACTAAACTGCCCTTAATGGAAGATGATCAAATTCAGAGAAATCAGTTTCATTGTCAGCACTCCTAATCACAGAAGATTAACTATTAGTCTGATTGGATGACATCACCTGGTTGGGCGTGTGTTAGAATCTTGTTTACTACATTATTTGCACTTTGGTTATATAACTTATTATAAGGCCCATTTTCTGGAACTGGGAAATCTAATATCTAATTTAAAGGCTATTGAATTTGCTTCTAGAAACTACTGTAGGGTGTGATGAACTGCATTTGGGGTGGCCGTGGCTTGGCTGGTAGAGCAGGTCACCTACTAATCGGAGGGTTGGTGATTTGATTCCCGGCTGCTCCAGGATGCATGCCAAAGTATCCTTGGGCAAGATACTGAACCCCAAGTAGATAATAAGCACTTAGCTTAGTTACATATGGAAGTGCTTGTATGAATGGGTGAATGCAAACATCTTGTGTAAGTACTTGGAGTGCTCAATTAGAGTAGAAAAGAGCTATATAAGAGCTAGTCCATTCCTGTTTTTGTTCAGCTCCGCCCCCATGCTGCAGGATTACAGCAGCTGCAAATGACTCTGCTGAGGGGTTGTGATTGTCTGAAATAATATTATATAAACAGTCTCATATATTCTGTATACTGGGGTTATCAGGGCTCTGACCCTTGTGCTGCAGTCAGTAACTCAGCTGTCAGTCTGCCAGTGAGAAGCTTCCACATGTTACTCTGGAGGAGGCAGGAAAACTTTGGAAAAGGAGTTCAATACAAGTGAGTGAAGTTCTCCTGAGCAGTGTCAGGGATACTGAGGCGAGCAGCTGAGGACCTCCTGACTTCTCTCTGTCGGTGAGGCCTGGTGTTTATGCTGCTGTTAGTTTTGAAGTGGATACATCATCACTGACCTGCAACACTTGGAGAATAAACTCTCGCAGGAATGTGGCAGTTGGTACTGGAGGAAAAAGGGGGCGGTGGCTTTAATTAGTGTTTCCAGGGGTAAATATACAATCAACTGCACTAGAAACAGTTTTGCGAGTGGGATCAGGCCAGTGGAGTGAGGCAGGTGCATGCCTCACTCCATGTGAGTGGCATAATCCTGGGCATGAATATTGGTAGGTTTCAAGTTTTATTTCTTACAGAAGTGTCTGTGAAATTGTGTATTAATAAATGACCTAATTTCAGATTTGCGCCCTTTTGGAACTGGAGGCAGCTGGTAGTCAATAGAGGGGTAGATCAGTGTATCAGGTTTTTTAGTGTGTAGCAGTAATACTGTTTAGAATTGTTTTTAAATATCTTTTTTAATAAAACCTTTAACAGTGTAAATTTGTCTCCCCGCAGCGCATCTGTGAGCCACTAGCTGCTCTCGCTGTGGAGAATTGTTTTTGGAGATTTAGTTTGTGTGATGCTAATTAGATTTATAGATCACTGAAGGACTTTATTCACCTCATGTGCTTTGATTGGCTGCAGTGAAATTGTCCCCGCACCTACTCTGTGGATTGGGGAGTGACCTGGCATTTTTATTCTTACTCCTGAATTAAATGATGTGAAATAAAGATTTCTTTGTAAAACAAAAACTTTCACTGAACAGAAATCTTTTGTTTTTCCGACTGACCTGTCGTGGGTGTAACACAAAGTGATAATTTAATCAAACTGTATCAGAGAGAAAGTGGATTTTTAGGACACTCGAGCCTAAAGTTAGCTGTCATAATGTTAGCTGATAACCAGCTGTTGTTGCTGCAGGTGTCTACACAGCTGACAACAAGCCACAAGGAGAGATACAAAATGGATGAGAGGAGAAATGGCCGGAGCCGTTTCAGATCCGGTCCTATGCTTTTCCTGATCCGTAATTCTGTTCCATCTGTCCTGCTGTGTGAATGGACTCTGGACAGAGTCTGTGATACATCGGTGGTCCAGAGTCATTTTACTATCTGAGGTGATATATGATGAATGTGTTTGAAAAGAAAGCAAAAGAATTAAATGAGGTTTGCAGTGTTAAAAAATGCAAGTTTTTGTGGGGACACTTCATAGGATCAGTAAATACTGTGATACACAACTGTGAATAAAATGAATTGTACACCATTAATGGAGCCATGAGGACACACACACACACACAAACACAAGCTAGTTCTTCCTCTCATCCTGTTGTACATACTGACGGAAACCTTTTTTGTTTAGTTTGTATTCATTTATTATATGAAGATACAGTTCAATCACACTTAAACTGTGTGGCAGTGGCGCAGTGGGTAGGTGCTCGCCTTACACCCAGAGGGTTGCCGGTTTGAGCCCCTGTCCCTGCGCTGCGTTGTGTCATTAGGCAAGACACTTAAACCACATGGCCTAACGGTGGTCTCTGGCTGCATGACCGCAGATGCTCGTCTCTGGATGAGTGATCTGGGACGATCATTTTGTTGTGTGCCTTGTGCGCACAATGACAATGAGTTGAATATAACAGCTAACTTAACTTAAAAAAAAAAGGAAATTTAACAACACTTAACTAAAAATTAGGACACTTAACAACTGAAACAACTTAACCACTAAAAAAAGGAAATTTAATTAAAAAAGTAAAAAAGGAGATGGACAAAGAAAGGGAAAGAGAGGGATGACGAATAGAAGGTTTAGGTGTGGGAAAGAGAAAGGCGTGGTAGGAGGCGAGGGAGGGAAGGATGAGGAGAAAGAGGACTTCACATCTTCGTAGTGGTTTTCTTCTGCTGCTCTTTCTTCAGCTCTTTGATTGTGTTCAGCAGCTGCTGCTCGGCCTCTTTCACTTTTACTTTGAGTTTCTTTTTGGCCTCTTTTGCTTTCACTTTTAAATTCTTCTTGGCTTCTTTGTGTTGTAGTTTCATCTGTTTGAGAGCTGTTTTACCCCCTTTCGCTGTCATCTCAGTCTCTGCCAGGTTTGTATTTATAGAAACTTCTATTTTCTCCTCCTCTAGTGTTTGCTGTGTGGCTAATAATTCATTCTTTAGGTTTTCTGAGTCTTTTCTGGTCATCAGTTTTTCTTGAATTTCCTCCTCTAGCACATGCTGCACTTCCAGCAGTTTCTGCTTCACAGTTTCAGTTTCCTCCTCTGCCTGCTCTCTTCCTCTTCTCTCTTTTTCTAAAGCGTTCTTCTCCTCTAACAGTTCCTTATTAACAATGTCTACTTTATCTAGTTTTGTTTCCTGTTTTTGCTCCTCTTCCACTACTTTCAGTACTTCTGTCAAGTCGTTCTTTAGTTTCTTTTTTGCCTCCAGTCTTCCTTTGATTTCCTCCTCTAGGGCTTGTTGCAGTTCCAGCAGTTTCTTTTTTACATCTTGCGCATCCTTCTCCACATGCTCTTTTCCTTTTCTTTCTTCTTCTAATTCTTTCTTTACTGCTGTCAGTTCCTTCTTTATATTCTCCATTTCCCTTTTTGCTTCCATTTTCCCTTTTTCTTCCTCTTCAAGTTGTTGTTGGACTTTTTGCACATCTTCTTTCAGCTCGCAGTTTTCCTCCTGCAGGGACTTAAAGGCCTCCCGCAGAGCAGTAAGCTCTGAGGCTGTGGTGAAGGGCGAGGCGCTCACCAGTCCTGCTCTGGAGTTTGGCCTCTTCATTGTGGCTTTTTCACCAAGAAATGAAGCAACAGATAAGGACAGAATTATTAGCCTCCCATGAAAATGTCTCTTTTTTTAAAGTGCTGTTACAGTCTGCTTTGGAGCACTTCTCACTTCAGTCTTACAACCCATTAAAACAGTTTGTACCAACCAACCAACAAGTGTACCTAATAAAGTGGCTGCTGAATGTATTTAGCATGGCTTTATGGACTACACAGTAGTTGATGCCATGTTCTCATGTTGTATCTGTTCTCCTTGTTTTCTGAAGCATATATTTCAAAAGTATCGTTTTTCTTTTCTCCATTTCAGGAATTTAATAAAGTTTCAAATAAATCCTTCACATTTCTGCACAGAGGATGTTTATCCATCAGCCCAAAAGTTTGTTAGCCTACACAAGTGGAGCACCCTGTAGCAGTACTGACGCACTGCAGTCAGTTGCCTCAAGTAAATTCACATAGTGCTTTAATTGATTACAATTTGGGGTCCATGGGGCACTTTTTGCCCTGGGCCATAGTTTGTTGATATATGCTCTACAAGCAAGTGTGACGGGTCAGCAGACATCTGGGTAACTCCTCTGGGCACTTAATTTGGAGTATCTCACTTTATCAACTTCTACCTCACTCGTCCACCAGAGGTCAGCAGATGTTGAGCAGTCCCTGGGTCTACCTGTGAGTCTGTGTGTGGTCTTGTTTGAAGTGTTCAGTCTGCTTTTTTAAAAACACTAAATTAGCCACTGCCATACTATTTTATGTCTGTCAAACTCTGTTATCTTTGGCATTTTTAATATAATCAACTAAAGAAATAGGAACTAATTATGTGTTTTTGTGAGAGGCTGCAAGTAACAAAATGCCAAAAGATACAATTAGCTCTTTGCTAAACTGGCTGTTATGTGTAGATACGACACTGAATGATTCATAGGTCAGTGTTCAGTGGCTCAACATTTAAAAACACACACACACACACACACACACACACACACACACACACACACACACACACACACACACACACACACACACACACACACACACGCACACACACACACACACACACATACCAAAATTAAAACATAAGAATGAAAGCAAAGGAAGAAAGATCTTTTCATAAATTTAGACAACAACTGAAACAAACCTACAAAGATTTATGTTCACCTATTAAACTCTTTCGTTTAATAAACCAGTGAATTATATGGTCTAAAGTACTATTGCTTTGGACTTTCAAGGACCTTTTACCATGTCATGTATTCATCATTGCTGTGTCTTGATATTGATGCCATGTGAATGTATTTGAAGACTCAAAGCTGAATCTTGAAAAATAAAGCAACTGAACAAGTATGATTCCCATTACGTCAAAAAACAATTCTTCTCGTGATACTCTTCATAGCATAATTCTAGCAAAATTTTGACTTCTTTTCGGGTGTGGGAGCGAAAAACCAGCCCAGAAGCCATCTTTCTTAAATGTCCATCAAAAAATAAAGACTGGAAAATTCTCCCACGGTCCCGCTGCCTAGGCAACCACATATGTAGCATCCAGAGGAATTCAAAAAGAAAAGGGAAATGTTAATAATTGATATATAGCTTTAAGCGAGCACATATGGAATCCTCAGTAAATAATGTCCAGATTCCGGCTGGTCGACCCATCCATCCTTCCAATGGCCCTGTTCCCTGCCTAAAAACCCTTTCCCTAAATCGAGACAAAAAATAAACATCTGAGGTCCCAAATGTACTCACTCAATCAACACAGACATCATTCTCAAATTAGTTAACCCCAGAAAGTGCTATACATCTACAGGGGTTGGACAATGAAACTGAAACACCTGGTTTTAGACCACAATAATTTATTAGTATGGTGTAGGGCCTCCTTTTGCGGCCAATACAGCGTCAATTCGTCTTGGGAATGACATATACAAGTCTTGCACAGTGGTCAGAGGGATTTTAAGCCATTCTTCTTGCAGGATAGTGGCCAGGTCACGACGTGATGCTGGTGGAGAAAAACGTTTCCTGACTCGCTCCTCCAAAATACCCCAAAGTGGCTCAATAATATTTAGATCTGGTGACTGTGCAGGCCATGGGAGATGTTCAGCTTCACTTTCATGTTCATCAAACCAATCTTTCACCAGTCTTGCTGTGTGTATTGGTGCATTGTCATCCTGATACACAGCACCACCTTCAGGATACAACCATACAATGGTTCAAACAACCATTGGATGCACATGGTCCTCCAGAATGGTTCGGTAGTCCTTGGCAGTGACGCGCCCATCTAGCACAAGTATTGGGCCAAGGGAATGCCATGATATGGCAGCCCAAACCATCACTGATCCACCCCCATGCTTCACTCTGGGCATGCAACAGTCTGGGTGGTACGCTTCTTTGGGGCTTCTCCACACTGTAACTCTCCTGGATGTGGAGAAAACAGTAAAGGCGGACTTATCAGAGAACAATACATGTTTCACATTGTCCACAGCCCAAGATTTGCGCTCCTTGCACCATTGAAACCGACGTTTGGCACTGGCCCGAGTGACCAAAGGTTTGGCTATAGCAGCCCGGCCATGTATATTGACCCTGTGGAGCTCCCGACGGACAGTTTTGGTGGAAACAGGAGAGTTGAGGTGCATATTTAATTCTGCCGTGATTTGGGCAGCTGTGGTTTTATGTTTTTTGGATACAATCCGGGTTAGCACCCAAACATCCCTTTCAGACAGCTTCCTCTTGCGTCCACAGTTAATCCTGTTGGATGTGGTTCGTCCTTCTTGGTGGTATGCTGACATTACCCTGGATACTGTGGCTCTTGATACATCACAAAGACTTGCTGTCTTGGTCACAGATGCGCCAGCAAGACGTGCACCAACAATTTGTCCTCTTTTGAACTCTGGTATGTCACCTATAATGTTGTGTGCATTGCAATATTTTGAGCAAAACTGTGCTCTTGCCCTGCTAATTGAACCTTCACACTCTGCTCTTACTGGTGCAATGTGCAATTAATGAAGATTGGCCACCAGGCTGGTCCAATTTAGCCATGAAACCTCCCACACTAAAATGACAGGTGTTTCAGTTTCATTGTCCAACCCCTGTGTGTAACACGAAGCTGAAGTTGGTTTCCGATTGTAGCTTCCGATTCGGGAAATGGCTAAAGGGCCATTCCACTTAATTTTTCGCTACCTTCAGCATTTTTAATCTGCTCTAGTTAAAAATCTACAACAGCTACACACTTCAAACCTGGATTAGATTATTCTGCACTAATAGTAGAGTATTTAAAACCAAGTGTGTGATTTGTGAAACCTTGATCTGATTTGTGAAACTTCAATAAATGCACATTTCAGCACTTTTTATGCATCTGTATCACACTAGAACTGCCCCAGCTCCAAATCTACAACACCTACACACTTCAAACCTGGACTAGATTATTCTAAACCAGGGGTCGGGAACCTATGGCTCGCGAGCCAGATGTGGCTCTTTTGATGGCTGCATCTGGCTCGCAGACAAATCTTTAATAAAAAAAATAATAATAACGTTAAAAAATATATAACATTTTCAAGTATTTCAATCCATTCATTTCCAACCGCTCATGTTCATGGTTGCGGGATGCTGGAGCCAATCACAACTGTCCTCCGGGACCACACCAAATTTTTATTGGATAATGCCTAACGTACGCGGGTCGTTGTGAGGTCAGGGAGTAAACTTCCCTCCTTTTAATCAAGTAGTCAGCTAACTAATTGAGGAAACCTTTTACGAAGAAGATGGCTAAAAGAAAAAAAGATGAGGAGTATCGTACTTTTCAGCAGAAATGGACAGATGAATTCGCCTTTGTGGAGAGAGCAGGTTCTGCAGTGTGTCTAATATGCAGTGATAAAATTGCATCGATGAAACGGTCAAATATAAAGTGGCACTTCGACACACGCCATACTACATTTGCATCGAAATACCCAGCGGGGGACAGCAGGAAGAAAGCATGTCAAGAGCTACTGTGCAAAGTGCAAGCTAGTCAGCAGCAACTTCGTGTTTGGACCCAACAAGGTGACTGGAATTCGGCTAGCTTTGCTGGTGCTTTAGCAATTGTGAGAAATGGAAAGCCATTCACAGATGGTGAGTATGCCAAAACATTCATGCTTGATGTCGCCAGTGAACTTTTTGACGACTTTTCGGATAAAGACAAGATAATGAAACGAATAAAAGACATGCCTCTGTCGGCAAGAACTGTTCACGATCGTACCATCATGATGGCAAATCAAATTGAGGAAACACAAGTGAAGGACATAAATGCAGCAGTATTCTTTTCTCTCGCTTTGGATGAGTCAACAGATGTAAGCCATTTATCCCAATTCAGCGTGATTGCAAGGTATGCTGTCGGTGACACACTACATGAGGAAAGTCTTGCTGTTTTGCCTATGAAAGGGACAACAAGAGGGGAGGATTTATTCAAGTCTTTCACTGAGTTCGCTAAAGGAAAAAATCTGCCAATGGATAAACTTATTTCGGTGTGTACTGATGGTGCTCCGTGCATGGTGGGGAAAAACAGAGGATTCGTAGTGCTTCTTCGTGAACATGAAAAGAGACCCATCCTAAGTTTTCACTGCATCCTACATCAGGAGGCGCTTTGTGCTCAGATGTGCGGTGAGCAGCTTGGTGAGGTGATGTCGCTGGTCATTCGAGTGGTCAACTTTATTGTTGCCCGAGCTTTAAATGATCGCCAGTTTAAAACACTGCTGGATGAAGTTGGGAATAATTATCCTGGTCTGCTTCTGCACAGCAATGTGCGTTGGTTGTCAAGAGGGAAGGTGCTCAGCCGTTTTGCGGCTTGTCTGAGCGAAATCCGGACTTTTCTTGAAATGAAAAACATCGAGCATCCTGAGTTAGCTAACACTGAGTGGCTCCTGAAGTTCTACTATCTCGTGGACATGACTGAACATCTGAACCAGCTCAATGTGAAAATGCAAGGCATTGGAAATACAGTCTTATCACTTCAACAAGCAGTGTTTGCATTTGAAAACAAGCTGGAACTCTTCATCGCCGACATTGAAACAGGTCGTTTACTACACTTTGAAAAACTGGGAGAGTTTAAAGATGCATGCACAGCAAGTGACCCTGCTCAACATCTTGATCTCCAGCAGCTAGCGGGCTTCACATCTAATCTCCTGCAGTCATTCAAAGCGCGCTTTGGAGAATTTCGTGAGCGCTCTCGTCTCTTCAAGTTCATCACCCATCCACACGAGTGTGCAGTGGACAGCGCCGACCTGAGTTACATCCCCGGTGTCTCCGTCAGAGATTTTGAGCTACAAGTTGCTGACCTGAAGGCCTCAGACATGTGGGTGAATAAATTCAAGTCACTAAATGAAGATTTGGAAAGACTTGCACGACAGCAAGCAGAGTTGGCGAGCAAACACAAGTGGGGAGAAATGAAAAAACTTCAACCCGCAGACCAGCTGATTGTCAAAACTTGGAAAGCACTTCCCGTCACATACCACACACTGCAGCGTGTGAGTATTGCTGTACTAACAATGTTTGGCTCTACGTATGCATGTGAGCAGTCTTTCTCACATCTAAAGAACATTAAGACCAACCTACGATCACGTTTAACGGATGGAAGTCTCAACACCTGCATGAAGCTTAACCTCACCACGTATCAACCAGACTACAAAGCCATCAGCAAAACCATGCAGCACCAGAAGTCGCATTAATGGTAAGAAGTACTTTATTTATCATTGGTTAGCAACAGCATAACGTTACTAAATGCAATTCAGACTTATTGTACTTTAAAAGTGTTGGTCTTACATAAAATGCACACATTTACTTGTATTTAGTGTTAAACATATTGTATGGCTCTCATGGAATTACATTTTTAAAATATGTAGCGTTTATGGCTCTCTCAACCAAAAAGGTTCCCGACCCCTGTTCTAAACTGATAGTCGAATAATTTAAACCAAGTGTGTGATTTGTGAAACCTTTATCTGATTTGTGAAACTTCAATAAAGGGCCATTTCAGCACCTTTTTTGCATCTGGATCACATTAGAACTGCCCCAGCTCCAAAACTACAACACCTACACATTTCAAACCTGGATTATATTATTCTCAACTAATAATAGAGTATTTAAAACCATGTGTGTGATTTGTGATTTTACATTTTTGGATGTAAAGCAGGCATTCATAAATGCACTGGAAAACACCAGAGCACTAACCAGGGCTGAGGCAGTGGAACAAAATGAACATGGCCAAGTGGAGGAGAGGTAAGAGAATTAAAATGACTGAAGCAATATGACAATCCAAAAAAAATCATGTATAAAAAACAGAAAAAGAATTCAAGTGATTCATAACTTAATGCCTTTTTTTCGGTGAGAGAGGAGAGCTTCTCATGCAACTACGAGCAGAAATACAGAGACGATCAAATCATTAAACTCAAAGAAAAGCTCTGAAATAAAAGTGTTTACAAGTTTGAAGTTTGGCATGTTTATGGTTTTAACTAGGACTTGTCATACTAACACACTTGCCTATTTTGACTTTTCTTTTCATTGTGCTCTAATTATTTAGCCAGTACAATAGAATAATCTAGTCCAGGTTTGAAGTGTGTAGGTGTTGTAGTTTTGGAGCTGGGGCATTTCTAGTGTGATCCAGATGGGGAAAAAAGTGCTGAAATGGCCCTTTATTGAAGTTTCACAAATCAGATAAAGGTTTCACAAATCACACACTTGGTTTTAAATACTCTGCTATTAGTGCAGAATAATCTAATCCAGGTTTGAAGTGTGTAGGTGTTGTAGATTTGGAGCTGGAGCAGTTCTAGTGTGATCCAGATGCAAAAAGGTGCTGAAATCGCACTTTATTGAAGTTTCACAAATCAGATAAAGGTTTCACAAATCACACACTTGGTTTAAAGTATTCTGCTATCCGTTTAGTATAATCTAATCCAGGTTTGACGTGTGTAGGTGTTGTAGTTTTGGAGCTTGATCAGTTCTAATGTGATCCAAACGGAAAAAAAGGTGCTGAAATCGCCCTTTATTGAAGTTTCACAAATCAGATTAGATTACACACAGGTGGACTCTTTTTAGTCATTAGCACTCATCAGGCAACTTCTGAATGCAATTGGTTGCACTCAGAGAAAAGGGGGCTGAATACTTTTGCACACTGCACTTTTCAGTTTTTTATTTGTAAAAAATGTTTTGAATCATGCATTATTTTCTTTCCACTTCACATTTGTATACCACTTTGTGTTGGTCTTTCACATTAAATTCACTTGAAATATACTTATGTTTGTGGTTGTAATGTGACAAAATATGGAAAAGATCAAGGGGTATGAATACTTTTGAAAGCCACTGTATGTTCAATGTACTTGAGGCCGTTTTGGAATGGAATGGAAGATCTAAGTTGAATGTACTAATAACAGAGTTTCAGTAACTGCAGATACTTTTTTTTTTTTTAAACACTTTATTTATAAGATTTTTTGAATATTATATACAGGTTACAAAAACATGCCCCCCCACCCCCAGAACAATACTCTTCACCCCAAGAAAATAAGGGCAAAAAAAAAAAAAAAAACAACAAAAAAACCCCCAACTTAAACAAAATAAATAAATAAATAACTACTGACAGCAGGGTTACATTGGCAACCACTCATTATAGTGGAAAACGATTCAGTGACACTTAGCATACTATAGGCAAAAATAGGCTTAAGAGTAAAAAATATTTGGTCAGTACTCCTGGTGAATAACATGTAGGTTATGCCTTGAGGGCAAATTTACTATGACTAAGTGAGGGAGAGTGTAAGAACACACTCAATGAAAGGGCCCCAGGTGTCCTTAAACTTCTGATGGGATTTGTTCCTGTTGTATCTGAGTTTTTCTAATGGAATTAGGGAGAGCACCTCCCGAACCCATGGAGGTGCTCTTGACTTCCAGTGGCGAAGGATAAGCCTCCGTGCTTGTAGTGAAGCAAAAGCAATAAAATTAGCCTGAGGCTTTGTGATAACAATACTCTCATCTGAAACTACCAAAATACCAATGGTCGGATTAGGATTAATTTTGGTATGGCAAATCTGTGAAAAAACATCATAGATACGATTCCAAAACAGAGATAATGACGGACATTCCCAGAACATGTGACCAGTGGAGGCAGGGTTCAGATGACATCTAATACAGGTTGGATCAGCACCAGGATAAATCTTAGACAGCTTTTGCCTAGTGTAATGCAAGCAATGCAAAACTTTAAATTGAATAAGACAATGTCTTAGACAAAGGGATGTAGTATGGATACGTTGTAGAGATTCTGACCACACCTCCTCTGTGAGTGGAATTTGTAGGTCCTCCTCCCAGGCCAACTTAGTTTTATCAAGGGATGGCAGAGAGCTGTTTTGAATAATTTTATAAATCTTTGCGACATTGCCCTTCAACTCTGCTTCCTGAGCTAAAATGGTATCTAGAGTGTTTTCCTCTAATATAGTAGGAAAGGAGAAGTGTAATTTAGCAAAACTACAGACTTGAAGATATCGAAAAAAATGTGACTTTGGTAAATTCTTACTCTGCTGGAGAGTTTCAAATGATGCGAAGGTGCCATTCATGAATAGATCATTAAAAAAGACCAAGCCACTACTATGCCACACCTGAAATGCTGCATCAATCTGAGAGGGGTGAAAGAGGAGATTGTGTGTCAGTGGCATATGAAGGCAGGTTGTTTTGAGGTCAAAATGTTTTATGAACTGATGACATATTCGGCGTGAGTTCTTAATCACAGGATTATCAGAATCAGAATCAGAATCAGAATCAGAATCAGAATCAGAATCAGAATCAGAATCAGAAGGTTTTATTGCCATATGGGTGAACAGGTTCACAGCATTAGGAAATTGCTGCGGTACTTCGTGCTTACAGAAAAAAAACAAATAAGTATAAAAACTATAAGACAATATACAAGTATACAAATTGCAAATATACAGAGATATTAGAGCTATAACTATAGCACAATATTACAAAATTACAAAATATACAGTGCAGAGACTAATTAAAAGATAAAAGAATGTAGACTATATTCCACTAATATGTACATCAGTGCAATCAGACAGGTGCATAGACATAGGGTCATCAGCGTTTGTGGAGGGTGGTGGTAACAGTCTTAGGGTTATTGTTCATGAGTCCAACAGCAGAGGGGAAGAAACTGTTCTTATGGCGGGAGGTTCTGGTCCGTATGGACCGTAGCCTCCTGCCTGAGGGGAGAGGGTCAAAAAGTCTGTGCCCAGGGTGAGAGTGGTCGGCTGTGATCCGACCTGCACGCCCCAGTGTCCTGGAGGTGTACAGGTCCTGGAGAGATGGGAGGTTACAGCCAATCACCTTCTCAGCAGAGTGCACAACGCGCTGTAGTCTCTGTTTGTCCCTAGTGGTGGTTCCAGCGTACCACACAGTGATGGAGGAGGTAAGGATGGACTCAGTGATGGCAGTATAGAACTGCACCATGGTCCTTGCTGGCAAGTTGAATTTCTTCAACTGCCGCAGGAAGTACATCCTCTGCTGGGCCTTTTTGACAACAGAGGTGATGGTGGGCTCCCACTTGAGGTCCTGGGTGATGGTAGTTCCCAGGAAGCGAAAAGAGTCCACTGTGGTGATGGGGGTGTCAGTCAGGATGATGGAGGGTAGAGGGGCTGTGTGCTTCCTAAAGTCCACTATAATCTCCACTGTCTTCTGGGCGTTCAGTACCAGGTTATTGTGGCTGCACCAGGACACCAGACGTTTGACCTCCATCCTGTAGGCCGACTCGTCCCCGTCTGAGATGAGTCCGATGAGAGTCATGTCGTCTGCAAACTTAATAAGCTTGACAGACTGGTGGTCAGAGGTGCAGCAGTTGGTATACAGGGAGAAGAGCAGAGGAGAGAGGACACAGCCCTGAGGAGTGCCAGTGCTGATGGTCCGGGAGTCCGAGACATTCTTCCCCAGCCTCACGTGCTGCTTCCTGTTCATCAGGAAGTCAATGATCCACCTGCAGATGGGATCTGGCACGTTCATCTGGGACAGCTTGTCTTGGAGGAGATCAGGGATGATGGTGTTGAAGGCAGAGCTGAAGTCCACAAACAGGATCCTGGCGTAGGTTCCCTGGGAGTCCAGATGCTGTAGGATGAAGTGCAGAGTCAGGTTGATGGCGTCGTCCACAGACCTGTTGGCTCTGTAGGCAAACTGCAGGGGGTCCAGAAGGGGGGCTGTGAGGGACTTGAGGTGGGACAGCACCAGACGCTCAAATGACTTCATGACCACAGAAGTCAGTGCCACAGGTCTGTAGTCATTTAGTCCAGTGATCCTTGGCTTCTTGGGGACAGGAACAATGGTAGCGGTTTTAAAGCAGACAGGCACGTGGCAAGCCTCCAGTGAGGAGTTGAAGATGTTCGTGAACAATGGGGCAAGCTCGTTAGCACAGTGTCTCAGTGTGGCAGGTGAGACACCATCTGGACCTGGAGCTTTGCGAGCTTTGACACTCCTGAACTGCTTTAGCACCTGGTCCTCCTGAATACAAAAGACTGTGGGGGTGGGGGAGGAGGGGGACTCTGGGGTGGGAGTCCTTGATGATGTGGGCTTCTCTGAGGTGTGGGGAGTGGGGGAGGTTGGGGGGTGAATATTTGTGTTGGCTGTATTGTAGTTGGGACTGGTGGAGGTGTGAAGGCTGCTGAACTGACCATCAAAACGACAATAGAACTCGTTCAGTCTATTTGCAGTTTGTAGGTCGTCTGTGGAGTGGGGGGTTTTAGGCTTGTAGTTGGTAATCTGCCTAAAACCTTTCCATACAGAGGCCGCGTCGTTCTCTGAGATCTGCTGCTGTATATTCTCAGAGTGATGTGATCTAGCAGTGGCCACTTCCTTGCTAAACCTGTACTTGGCCTCTTTGTAGCAGTCTTTGTCCCCACTTTTAAAAGCCTCCCTCTTCTCTATCCACAGCTGCTTCAGTTTGGAAGTAAACCAGGGTTTGTCACTGTTATAACTCACCCTGGTGCGTGATGGCACAATGCTGTCCTCGCAGAAGTGGATATACGAGGTTACAGTGTCCGTGTAGTCATCCAGACTGTCACAGGCAGCCCTCATCGAGTCCCAGTCTGTAGTTTCGAAGCATGTGCGGAGCTCCTCCACAGCCTCACGGGTCCACTGCTTTGTTGTCCTCACCACAGGTTTTGAGAGCTTCAGCCTCTGTCTGTACGCGGGGATCAGGTGGATCATGTTGTGGTCAGAGAGGCCGAGTGCAGCGCGGGGCACTGCGTGATAAGCCCCGCTTATCGTGCTGTAGCAGTGGTCTAGTGTCTTCTCCTCTCTATCAATATGCTTGACAGTAACACCTTTAAGGGACCAGCATAAAGTGGATATCTGACAGGCTGCAGGATTAGAAGGGGTCTCCATGTGAGCCCATATTGGCTGCCCAATAATTATATAAAAAATTAGGCAATCCTAGACCACCCTTCAATCTGGGCATTTCCAAAGTGGATCTTTTTGTTTGAGGGCTGGATTTATTCCAAATAAAAGTAGAAATATGGCTGTCAAGATCTCTAAACATGAATTTGGGTAGAAAGAAGGGAATATTCTGAAACAAATATAATAGAAGCGGGAGCACTGTCATTTTAATTATGTTAACCCAGCCTGCAAGAGAGATTGGCAAGGATGACCATTTTATTAAATCTAGCTTGGTGTTATCTACCAACTTCTTAAAATTATGGATGTATAAGTCCTTGTATGAACGTGTCACAGTGATACCCAAATACTTAAATGAATTTGATTCTAATTTAAAAGGAACATTGTAATAGTTAAGATCTTGGAACAACTGATTGACTGGAAATAGGAGACTTTTGGAAAAGTTAAGTTTATATCCAGAAAGCCGGCCAAAACTATGTAATAAGTCTATGAGCCGTGGTAAGGAATTTGTTGGGTCAGATGTAACTGAAGATCCTTAGTTTAAGCAATCACCACCCATTTATTTAACTCAGCTTGTTAAGTAAGCACTACTCCATTACCAGTTGAACTAAATTGTATGTTCTAATTGACCAAACTTATCTTTTATAGCTCGTGAAAAATTAAAATGTCTTTTAATCAATCCCCCTATCCTTTTCATGGTCGGGGGAGTGGTGTGGCTGGAGCCTATCCCAGCTGACAAGACAGTAAGATGCAGGGTACACCCCATACAGGTCAGCAGCCAGTAACTGCATGTCTTCGGATTGTGGGAGGAAACCCACGCAGACATGGGGAGAACATGCAAACTCCACACAGCAAGAGGCCTGGGCCAAGGTGGAAATGAACCCAGACCTTCTAGATGTCACTCTAGCTGTGAGGCAGCAGTGCGAACCACCATGCCACCATGCTGCTGCATATTAATCCAGTCTGTTAAAACTGGTATGAACTAGATTTTTAGCAGGTGCAAAACCTGATGATATTAAGTTGATTGAACTCAAACACATAATTACAATAAGATAGACCATCAAAAAGTACAGTCTACTCAGCATTAACAAGTAATGTTCACAATCTAGGCAATTTTAAGTAATATGAACTCAATATTTTTAAGTGGAATCAAAATCTGGGTTTACAGTGTATTTTATTTTTTTCAGTTACACCCTCTTTTGGAACGGTTCATTTGTGACATAAGAAAAACTGAAAGCAGCTCATTCTCAAGGCTTCACATTCAAGTCAAGATTAAGGGGGGGCAGAAGAAAAGGGGGAAAAGAAATAACTTTTATAATCTGCAACCTTGAACACTTTGTAGAAAAGGAAAGGGTCGGCTGGAGGGGATTTGTGCTTGCACACGTCTGCACATGATCTTTCCCCTGTGTGAGTCAGAAAATATCCAAAATGGTGTCCCAAAATTTTAAGCTCAATAATAATAATAGATAATAATAATAGATTGAACTTGTATTTTAAACTATCCAAAATTTTAATTATCCACTTTAAAATATACCTCAGAGTTTACTGTTTAAACTGTTCACTTCATCTGTGTGAACATGTCATCACAAGTACTATAAGTATAAGCCATACAGTGAAATTCTCAAACTGAATCAAACTATTATATTCTACTACAGTTCACACATACTAAATCAATATTTAATATCATATAAACATAACCAAACATAAGAATATATCAAACTGCAGTTCTCCAACAGCATCGACTCTTCATGTTATGTCCATGTCATGTTGAAAACATCAAATGTTGATTATCCCCTTAAATATAAATGTGAAATTCCCATTTGTTCCCCCCCTTGGAAACCACCACTCCTATAATAAGCATAAGTAATTAAAAAATTGGCAATTAGAGTAAATATTAATATTATAATGTGGTTAGATGTTAGGATTATAACAAGATTAAAATATTAAAATCAACTTTCTTGTTTCATTCACACATTCCTTTCTATCCTTTTAGGATTTTCAATCCAAAAGTCCCCATTTGCTGCAACTTCTCTTTCACAAGAACCGAGCAACAGATTGAGCATCCTTCCTGCTTCTTGTCTGTCTTCTTATTTTCCCCCAATTGTATTTGATTTCCTGAGAGTCTCTTGGTCCTGTTTTTTTCTGGTTGTGCTCTTTATTCCTGTACAACTCCACTTGGTGGGCGATGTGGTCCGTGTACACTCCTTTTTCCATGCTTCCAAGGCCCACTACCTCTGCCGGGACTTATACTCCAAATTCTGTCCTCTTATAATCACTGGACACATCTTCTCAGGTGTCTTTCCCTTTCTCGGGTGTAGTGCCATCGCTGATTTCTGATGTCCTTCTTTCTGGAGCTCTTTCTTTTGAGCCTTCAGTTCCTTTAATTGGTTCTTCAAAGTGGTTTGACTTGCTTTGTCTAGGTATGACAAACACTCATCCATACCTCTTTCAATCTCTCTTAAAGTTCTCTGTCTGTCTTCTTCAATTCTCGTGCTAGATGCCGTTGGAAGAAACCTTGAAGAGGAAGAACTTTTTCTTTCCCATTCTTCATCACCGCACACATTCTTATTTTCATCAGAGCTGTCATCTCCTGAATCTTCTTTCGCCTTCATCTTCTCTCCTTTCTTTTCCACTCTCGCCAGTCTCGCCTCCTCATTGTAGGGCCATATCCACCCACAATTCCTTCCGGGTCACTTCCTCATCACCTTCTTCTTCTTCCATCCTTCCGTTCCCCCTTTCATCTCTAATCTTAAACTTGATGTTTTCTTTTTACTTTTAAAACTTAGAGTCAGCCTTATAATCGTCTCAGCTTGTCCCACTTCAATTATTCAATCGTTGTCATCTTTGATTTGAAAGCTGCCATCATGAATAACTACTGGAAACTCTGGGTATATATCTTCAAACTTCGCTTTCTTTTCATACGGAGGTGGGGCTTTGTACTGGATCCGTGTGTGAGACTGGTGCATTAATTTCTGCCATCAACTTCTCTGTTCCTTTTGTATTCTTCTCAATCTCTTCCAAACTTTTATTCCTCTCCTTTGTAGCTTGTATGAGTTTTTGCCCTTCATTTTCAAACAGTTGAAGAACATCAAGCTTCACTTGTCTCTTTTCTTTACATCTTTCTCCTTTTTTCCCCTGCTTTTGGTTTGCTTTCTAACTGGACACGAGCACTCTCATGGTCTTAATCACTTCCGGGTTGAGAGTCCCCGCTTTGGCCAAGGTTTTTTTGATATCAGGCCATCGCTCGTGCCACTTGTCTGATATCTTTGCGATCAAAGGATTACTCTTCTGAACTACTTCAACCAGACTAATTGCTTTGGGAGCTTTTTCTTAACTGACATTTTTAATGACTCTATTTAATTACCTTATTGTAAATTAAATTAATTACTAAAACCAAGACTACTTCAAGCTATTTAAGTTACTTCAGTTTTCCCCAAACCTCTGTTAAACCCCATTCAGTGAAAATGAATGTATCAACTCCAGAGATGTTGTAAACCTGTTAATGCAAACATTCCCAACACTGTGTTTCTTTTTAATTTATTTATTTTTTATCTCCCAAGTTTATTCAAAATACCAACAGAGTTTGAAACAAAATAAAAACCCAGTATGCACGGTAAAACACATTTACTAATTGCAATAAAGTTTAAACCTCATGAGTGTATCTCCTTGATTAATTAACTAGTCAGTCTGTTGCCAAGTCACTTCTGCAGAGTTACAACAAATGGATGTGCTATATTAACCCCAAAATTGAAGTATAGGCCTTTATGGGCCCATCAATGAAACAAAATAAAGGTGTACCCATATAATTTTAAAAGGTTTTTATTAAAGGAATTTTGTGAATGAAACACCCTCGCCTTTTTTTCAGATTGTAGTCAAATATCAGCAGGCTTCCAGGGTTAGCCAGTTGCCAGCCTGCAGCTTCTCTATGATCTCCGAGTTCTCGCTCTCTCCCTGCTGTTTTCCCCAGCAGAAGAAAAAGGGTAAAGGTTAATTTCATTATTTAGTAACCACTAAGATCAGTTATTCATAATGAACTTCTTCTTCCACATACCACATTATTATTTCATCAACAAAGGAAATTTCCATTTATTTCACACCCAAACATCCTGTGATCACTTCTCCATCAACTCATCCTTTGTTGGACTCATGAAATTCTTATTATGTTAAAAATCCCCCCTTTAAGGGGAGTTTCATGGATTTTACTCATACTCATAAAATCTTCTTTTTTCCAGTCTTATATATTTTAACTCCAAAGTGAAATCTTCAAAAATGTCTTTATCAAAACATAGATCTCCTTTGAGGTTGATATAGTTTCTAGCAAACTCAAACAACTTCTCAAAAAGAGAGGCTCATAGACTTTTACATACTAAAAACATCCTTCAAAGCAGCTCATAAGTTTTAGCAGTAAAAGAGAACTCATTTATTTTGTATTTTATTTTATCAGTAATAATATCTCTACAACTCCTGATAACCAGAAACACACACACAACCCCCACAGAAACACACAAAGTACTCAACACACACACAAACACAGACAGGAGCCCTTATCCCACACAAAGGGGGGAGACGCCTCTCCACACAAAGAAGAATTTAAGGCGGCACGCTGCTGCCTCACAGCTACAATGACATCTAGAAGGTCTGGGTTTGATTCCACCTTGGCCTGGACCTCTTGCGGTGTAGAGTTTGCATGTCCTCCCCTTGTCTGCGTGGGTTTCCTCCCACAGTCCAAAGATGGTTAGTGCAGTTACTGGGGTTAGGTTAATTGGTCAGTCTAAATTGCTCATAGGTGTGCATGTGAGTGTGAATGGTTGTCTGTCTCTCTGTGCTACATGGCGTACCCTGCCTCTAGTTTCTCCAAGTCTTTTCAACCTTATTTCACCCAAGTTGCCCCCATTGCCTAATTTATTCTTACCCATCTGATTTAAGCCCTTAGTCTATTCAAATTTTTTTTTTTACCAACTTCAACCACCATCATTTTTTTTTTTTTTTGCATTTTATTAACTCAGTCCCTTCAACAGGGCTGTATGCCCTTTACATCATTTATTTTTCTTTAAACTCCTTCAGGTGGTCCAATTCTAAGCTTTTAAACTTTACAAGTTTACTATTAACCCCCATCTTAAATCTCCTTGCTCACCCTTACTATTCAATTTTACACAACCTTTTACTTCTCTTTTAGAACCAAGGAAACTCTTTCCTTAGTTTCCTAATCAATGTTTTACTTTACTGCCTACCTGTATAAGGCAGAAATTAGAAGCATTGGGCAAAGTGGAATATATTTTTTCATTTCTTAGTTTGCACACACTGTACACTTAACACAACTGATGACCACCTCCATGCATTCGGGCTCTGTCCACCAATACAAAACTTCTGTAAAGAAATAATCACCAAACTTCCTCAAACCTCAGTCCCCTTGGCAACCACTGTGTTTTGGAGGTAAATGCGCTCTCCTGTGGCGTAAATGAAATCTCCGGTCATAAGCGGTGTTTTTGAGCTGTGCTGTGTTGTTGAAATTGAGCAGAATGACATGAAACACAATTAGTTAATCTCTCTTTGCTTTTAATTGGGATATTTTGTAATGAGTAGACAGACATTAAATGTGGCAGTGAATGTTTTAAAAGCTGGCCGTTGATGAAAGCCTTGAGCTCTGAGGGGAGAGAAGCCAGAGAACTGAGGCTCCAGCATAGCATGAACAGTTCAGAAACAATTTGAAATGAGAAAAAAAAGCTATTTATTCACTGATTAAGTTGTGTTTTAGACTGCTTATTGATAGCGGATCTTTTCTGACCTAAAGTGCAGCCGTGGCGGTACTGCGTACTGGCGCAGAATCTTTTAGTGGTACGCAGTACCGGACCGTACTGGCTTATTTTCACCCCTGATTCCAAGGCTGTCAAATCCCACGCCTTTCTTTTAGGAAAGGATCTCCATCTCTTCCATCTGGCTTCCTCCCTGGGGTGGCTGTGGCTCAGGAGGTAGAGAAGGTCACCTACTAATCGGAAGGTTGGCGGTTTGATTCCTGGCTGTTCCAGGCTGCATGCCAGAAACCCTGGATGACGGATTCTGAAGGAGCACATTACTCCCTTGAAGTCAGGAGACAGAGTACAGTACAGCAGAGCAAGGCACAACTTGAAGAAGGGCATCAAACAGGCCAAAACCATATATAAGGAGAAGACTGAGGACCACTTCACCAGCAGAGACCCAACACAAGTGTGGCGAGGCATACAAAAGATCACCAACTACAGGGGAAGTTGTGATGCACCCACAAACATCAATGCCTCCTTAGTGGCAGAGCTTAACCATTTCTATGCCCGCTTTGAGACATCAGGGCTAGACAAAGGAGCTGCTCTTTCCCCTGCTAGTACAGACCACACACCCTAGGTAGCATCGGAAGAAGTGAGATGCATCCTCAGGTCTGTGAATGTAAAGAAGGCAGAGAGACCAGACGCCATCCCAGGAAGAGTGTTCAAAGAATGCGCATTCCAGCTCGCAGACATCTTCGCAGAAATTTTTAATATGTCTCTAGCCAAGGAGATTGCACCAACCTGTCTGAAAACAACAATCATCATTCCAGTGCCCAAGCAAATTAACATCAGGACTTACATGAGGCTTCTGTTCATTGATTACAGCTCTGCATTTAATACCATCATCCCTAACCGGCTGATCACCAAACTCCTCAATCTGGGCCTCAGCCACAGCCTGTGTGTGTGGATCAAGGATTTTTTAACTAATCGCCCACAGACTGTGAGAATGGGTCATCACCAATCTCCAAGCTTATCCCTCAGCATCGGTACCCCACAAGGCTGTGTATTGAGTCCCCTCCTCTATAACATCTACACATATGATTGCACCTCCTCCCACCCTTTGAATACAATAATAAAATTTGCAGATGACTCAACAGTGATAGGACAAATCACCAACAACAATGAAAGCGCCTACAGGGATAAGATCCACAGACTGACAGGATGGTGTACCGAAAACCACCTACACCTGAATGTCAAGAAAACCAAAGAAATAATTGTGGACTTCAGACGGCGAAAGGTGAACCCTCAACCTCTCATCATCAACGGTGAGGAAGTGGAGATAGTCTCCTGTTTTAAGTTCCTGGGGATTAGGCTCTCAGTGGACCTGAAATGGGAGAGAAATATCACTGCCCTAGTTAAGAAAGCACAGCAAGAGCTCTACTTTCTACAAACACTGAAGAGAAACCACCTGCCTCCCGAGCTGCTAAAGTCCTTCTACCACTGCTGCATTGAAAGTGTCATCATTGCGTGGTATGTTAACTGTGCAAGCAAGGACAAAAAAAATCTCTCAGCTGGGTCTTAAGTGTTTTTAGAGCATACCACAGAAATACTGAGTACAACTCTGAGGTACTTTATTATATTTTTTTCTCCTGTGTACTTCAGGGACAAAAATTTTATTTACTTATTCACTCCATTTACTGTTAAGATGAAGATTCTTATTAAAGCTATTTCCCAGTTCCATCCAACAATGTTCTACTTTCATGTTACTGCTGTTATTCTTCTCTAAAGTTTTTATCCTTCAGCCTACAAAGGCTGTGAATGTGATAGCTCAAGGACAATGTCACCTGGGATGTTCAAATTCATACCATAGATGGATCTACAAAAATCTCAGATGAGTTTGAATCCCAGCGACCTTGACTTCAATGTCAGAGGTCAAGTTTTTCTGAAAATCTTGTGAATATGATAACTCAAAACAGTGTCCTATTGGCTGTAGTCAGAAATTTTCAAATTGATACCATAGATGTCTCTGCCTAAAATCAGTTAGTTCTTACCATAATAATGCCAATCACATAAAGTGACAGTATTCTCAGGCTTATATTTATTATGATTTTAGCATTTCTTAATGAATTGATATGATACATAAAGTTACTGAGGCTCATATGTACCCTATTAATCTCTACTGAGACCTGCTATGTGTTCTAGAACTTGTGCTTTCAGGTGATTTGAGCCACCTAAAGATTCTGCTGCCAGGAGGCTAAAGGGGTCGCACTGGTGGTTGACAGTATTTTTGCTATACTTTTAAACGCAGGACTTCTACTTACTACTGGAATATTAGCGTGTTATTATCACTTTTAAATAATTGTAGTTTTCTTGAACCACTGATAAAGGACAACAACATATTGGTGTTTGACTTATCACTAGTACTAGTACTATTTAATTTCAGAATAGTAAATAACATACTGTATCAATAATACACATATATTTCTCTCTCTCTCTCGCTCTCTCTCTCTCTCTCTCTCTCTCTCTCTCTATATATATATATATATATATATATATATATATATATATATATATATATATATATATATATATATATATATATATATATATATATATATATATCTCACCGGTGTGTGTGTGTGTGTGTGTGTAAAATAGTCACACCTTTCACCAACTTGACTCAGCAAATCACCTGAACCTGAATTGAAGTGGTGATTGTTAATACATCTAGGTATACAAATTAGAACCTGAGCTGCGAAGCGGCCCCCTATGATACTTTATATTTAGTTGGTATTTTAAATAATAGAATGAAAAGCATTCATCCTAAACAGATTAGTTTAGAGACTCAGTATATATAATGATGCATTTTCAGCTATATTACTCACGATAAAATATCCATTATGTTGAAAAATTAGACTTAGGTAATAAAATTGTAATTATAAAACATTTATTGTGCATGTTTTGGAAGTCTGCATCAACAATGAATGCTTTGCAGGAACTCTGGTTTCAAAATAGCTTGTTTTGGGCAGACTCATCCCATGAAAAAATATGGAAAGATAATTTCTAACTTTTTCAGCCCAGAGTTCAAATAGAGTAAATTTTGTTTTGCTTGGGAGAATATTATTTACTGTTGCTCATTAAAATGTACCCGTTTTGCCCTCATATGAGGCCTCTCACAAAAATATCCCATGTCCCACTTTGAATCTCTTACTTTCCTTTGAGAAATACTGTCTTTCGAGACAGTGCAGAACAGTTGCACTAAAATTCTGCTGATTAATCACTATCAAAAACTGAAAAGAGGACATAAAATACATAGAAATCAAAAAGCACAAAAGGAAAATGGTTACAATCAGTTGTATGGGAGACAAAAAGGAAGAGGAAAAGGCCTTGTATTGATTGGCTGGGGAGAGAGATCAAGCTGGAAAGAGTATGCAGCATGTCAGGATGGTTAAAGATAATGGAAAATGGAAATGTACTAATGAGTGAAGAGAGTGTGTTGAGAAGATGGAAGTAGTACTTTGAGGAGCTCATGAATGCAGAAAATGAGAGAGAGGAGGACAGATGGAGGACAGTTGGTGAAGTGCAGCAGATTAGTAAGGAAGAAGAGAGGGCAGCTATGAAGAGCATGAAGAATGGAAAGGTGGTTGGTACAGATGACATACTTGTGAAGGTACAGAGAGGTCCAGGAGAAAAGGCAATGGACTTTATAACCAGATTGTTTAACACGAGCCTAGAAAGTGAGAGGATGCCTGAGGAATATAGAAGTGTACTTGTACCAATTTTCAAGATTAAGGGTGATGTGCAGAGCTGTAGTAACTACAGATGGATAAAGTTGATGGGTCAAGAAGCTATGGGAAAGTAGTGGTTGAAGCTGGGTTAAGAAAACAGGTGATGATCAGCAGTATGTCTTCATGCCAAGAAGAAGCACTACTGATGCAATGTTTGCTTTGAGAGTGTTGATAGAGAAGTATAGAGAAGGTCAGAAGGAGTTGCATTGTGTCTTTATGGATCTAGAGAAAGTATATGATGTGGTACCAAGAGAGGAACAGGAGTGGCAAAGAAGTATGCGAGGCTGGTGTAGGACAGAGAGACAATGGTAAAGTGTGTGGTAGGAGTGACAGATGGGTTCAAAGTGGGGTTGGGATTACATCTCTTTTGCAGTGGTGATGGACAGGTTGGCAGATGAGGTCAGGCAGGAGCCTCCACGGACTATTATGTTTGCTCACGACATTGTGAACTGTAGTGAGAGTAGAGGGCAGGTGGAAGAGAGCCGGGATAGGTGGAAATATGCTCTGGAGAGAAGAGGGATAAAAGTCAGTAGAAGTAAGACAATATACATGTGTAACTGAGAATACAGCTGTAACAGTGAAGATGCAAGAAGCAGAGGTAGTGAGGGTAGATGAGTTTAAATACCTGAAGTCAACCATCCAAAGCAATTGGCAGTGTACAAGATAGGAGAAGAGGACAGTGCAGGCTGGGTGGAGTGGATGGAGATGAGTGTCAGGGTTGATTTGTGATGGACAGCAGCAAGAGTAAAAGGGAAGGTTTACAAGATGGTAATCTGCTAAGATGTATGGTTTGGAGACAGTAGCACTAACAAAAAGACAGGAAGCCAAACTGGATGTGGCAGAGTTTAACCCTAACCTCATCCTTTCCTATCTTTCCTGTGATTGTAACACTAACCCTAACATGTATTGTGGCTGTAAACCTAACCCTATCCTTTTCTAACCCTAACCCTAACCTGTGTTGTGACTGTAACTCTAACCCAATCATTTCCTCTGACTTTAACCCTAACCCCATCCTTTCCTGTCACTGTAACCCTAACCCTGTCCTGTATTGTGACTGTAACTTTAACCCTTATGCCCTCTTTGGGCATTTTTTTCTTCAGACCTACTCAAAAATACCAAGCAATCATTTTCAGGATTGTATTCTTCAAGTGATAAGCACCAGCCTCCGATTTGATGACTGACTCACCCTTATCGACACAAGGACAAGCTTTCTGCTTTCCATAATATATGGTTAAAAATGGATGGAGCATCTCCCACTCCTGTTCAATCCAGGTGACGACATTTGTGTTGATGAACAGCTTGTACCCTTCAGAGGCCGCTGCATATTCCAGCAGCTTGCCCAGCAAGCCAGCGAAGTATGGACTGAAAATCTGGTCACCGCAGATGTCGCCACATCATATGAGGTGCCAGGTTTAAACTGGAAAACTTGCTGGTGGAGCTCCAGAGATTGGCCAGGGAAAGAGAGAAGGGAGACAGGACAAAAGACATGCTGTGGAAGAGAGCCAGAGATTAATAACAATTAATGATTAAATGCAGAGTGGAGTATAAAGAAAGTAAATAAGGTGAATGGGAAAAAAAAGTGCATTATGGGAACCACCCAGCAGTCTAGGCCTATAGCAGCATAACTAAGGGGTGGTTCAGGGTCACCTGATCCAGCCCTAACTATAAGCTTTATCATAAAGGAAAGTTTTAAGCCTAATCTTAAAAATAGAGAGGGTGTCTGTCTCCCGAATCCAAGCTGGAAGCTGGTTCCACAGAAGAGGCGCCTGAAAGCTGAAGGCTCTGCCTCCCATTCTACACTTAGGTATCCGAGGAACCACAAGTAAGCCAGCAGACTGAGAGAGAAGTGCTCTGTTTGGGTGATATGGGACTATAAGGTCTTTAAGATAAGATGGGGCCTGATTATTCAAGACCTTGTATGTGAGGACAAGGATTTTAAATTCTATTCTAGATTTAACAGGGAGCCAATGAAGAGAAGCCAATATGGGAGAAATCTGCTCTCTCTTTCTAGTCCCTGTCAGGACTCTAGCTGCAGCATTTTGGATCAGCTGAAGGCTTTTCAGGGAGCTTTTAGGACAGCCTGATAATAATAAATTACAATAGTCCATCCTAGAAGTAATAAATGCATGAATTAGCTTTTCAGCATCAGTCTGAGAAAGTATGTTTCTAATTTTAGAAATATTGTGCAAATGCAAAAAAGCGGTCCTACATATTTGTTTAATAAAGAGTGAATTGTATGGAATACTTGTGAATGATGAAGAGACATTTATTTATTTAGTTTTTTTTCTTGGTTGCTTTTTAGGTGGTCAGCACCTACAGCTGTAGGAGGCGGACCCCCCGGTGGCCTCTTGCCCTCTTCTTCAACTGTATTGACATCTCTGCCTTCAATGCTTTCATGCTGTTCACTGCTGCGGATCCCTCCCTCCTGGAACCAGCAAAGAACATACAGACGAAGGTTGTTCTTAGAGGAGCTGGGGAAATCCATGGTGTCCTCAGAGATTGTTCGGAGAAGGCACCCTCCACGTACAGCAGCTGCTGCTGCCATGTTGGTAGATATACAGACCCCTGTTGCTCCTCATGCAGAAACAACCAACACCATTGGCCATTGGCACTGCTGCTACCAGAAAGAGAGGTGTGTGCTCGTTGTGCACAGGCCTAAAAAAGAGGTCCTCTACCACCTGCACCACGTGCAACAGGTGTATTTGTAGAGGCCACCAGGTCACATGCTGCAGGGCCTGCTGGTCTGCTGGAAATGAACTAAACCAAACTTCTAGTAGCCAAGGTGGCCCAGAGATTAGAGTTATCATCTGTCCCCCACCCTCATTAGGACCACTATGGGCCCTTGAGCAAAGGTTCTAACTGCTAATTATTCCCCAGGCACCTTACATAGCTGTCCCATTCTCCACATGTGTGTATTGTTGTGTTGTGTGTGAAAATAAGAATTCCAATATCATTATACATTAATGAATGTAAAAATGACAGTAATGACAGTAAAAATAGATATTTTCTTTCTTTCTAAACTAAAGACACACACACACACACACACACACACACACACACACACACACACACACACACACACACACACACACACACACACACACACACACACACCCTAACACCATTCTTTCCTCTGACTTTTACCCTAACCCCATCTTTTCCTGTCACTGTAACCCTAAAACTGACCTGTGTTGTGAAGGTAACCCAAACCCTATCCTTCCCTGAGAGTGTAACCCTAACCCTGTCCTGTATTGTGACAATAACCCTAACTGTATCCTCTCCTGTGCCTCTAACCCTTGCCCTATCCTGTTTTGACACTCTAATCCTCATCTTATGCTTTCCTTTAACTGTAACTTTAACCCTAACCCTAACCTGTGTTGTGGCTCTAACCCTAACCCTAACTTGTGTTGTGACAGTAACCCTAACTCTAAATTGTGTTGTGACTGGAACACTAACCCCATCCTTTTGCTGACTTTAACTCTGACCCCATCTTTTCTTCTGACTTTAACCCTAACCTGTATTGTGACAATAACCCTAACTTTAACCTGTGTTCTGGCTGTAACCCCAGCCCTATACTGTTTTGAGACTGTAACCCTGATTTTATTCTTTCCTTTACTGTAACACTAACTCTAACTTGTCTTTTGACTGTACGCCTAACCCTATCCTTTTCTAACCCTAACCCTAACTTGTGTTGTGACAGTAACCCTAACTTGTGTTGTGACAGTAACCCTAACACCAACCTGTCCTGTGACTGTAAACCTGATCTTTTCCTGTCTTTTGAATGTAAGCCTAACCCTAAATGGTGTTGTGACTGTAACCCTAACCTTAACCTGTTTTGAGACTGTAACCCAAACCCTGTCTTTCCTGTGACTGTAAACCTAACGCTATCCTGGGTTGTGATGGTAACCCTAACCCTATGTTTCCTGTGACTGTAACACTAACCCTACCCTGTGTTGTGACAGTAACCCTAACCTGTGTTGTGACAGTAACCCTAACACCAACTTGTCCTGTGACTGTAAACCTGATCTTTTCCTGTCTTTTGAATGTAAGCCTAACCCTAACCTGTGTTGTGCCTGTAACCATAACCCCATCCATTCCTCTAACTTTAACCCTAACCTCATCCTTTCCTGTCACTGTGACACTAACCCTGTTGTGCGTTGTGAAGGTAACCCACACCCTATCTTTCTATCCTGGGTTGTGATGGTAACCTTAAAGATGGTGAGATTTTCACTGCGAGTGACCAGAATGGGCAAGATTAGAAATGAATATTAGAATATTAGGGACAGTTCAGGTTGAGTGGTCTGGAGACCAGTTTGGAGAGGCAAGGCTGAGATGATTTGGACACGTGCAGAGGAGGTGTAATAAATTGGACAAAGGAAAAGAGGAAGTCCAAAGAGAAGATTCATGTATGTAGTGAAGGACAGAAGAAGATGCCAGGGTGAGATGGATACAGATGAGCTGCTGTAGTGACCCTTAAAGGGAGCAGCTGAAAGAGGAAGAAGGATTTAAAAAAAGCATACTGACATTCTGCTTGTAGGTTAGATAATAAAGGATTCTGATGTTGATATTTTCACAGGCTGAGCACAGAATTGACTGTCCAGTTCAGGTGCTTCCTGCAGTCAGCGCAAGCAGTCCTTCTGCTTATCTCCAACTGTGCTTTTGGCCTTTGCACTACTCTTGCCTTCAGTGTAAAAACCCACATCAGTCCCCACACATATCAGTGACTGCAATTTTTTAAAGGTCTGGACAGCAGTTACATTTAATGTAGTTCCCTTCAAGCCTCACTTACTCATTTGTGGATAGCCTGCTAACCGGCTATCTGACTACTCACTAGCATGTTGTGCTTAACATAAATAAAGCATAGTTTGCAGTATAATGTCTTTCTGATAGCTGGCTGTTAGAGACATTTCTGACTACAGCCAATAGGACAATATAACAATACAATGAGTGTCTCACACTCTCCTTAGAACATTGTCAAGTGCAGGTCTCCATCCCACGAACTGAAAGTGATCCAAGTTCCAATTAATGAACACTTTCTGCAGAAAAGCTAAGTTCAGGTAGGTGTTCAAAGATAGACAGTTTAAAGGGGATGTGCAACATATTTCCTGCTTCTGGCTTAGAACTGTTCTCAGAACTGTTCTTGTTGGACCTACTGCACTGAAGCAACTAATGCTGGGGTAGGCATTCTTGTATCCCCTCAGCTTGCTGCCTGTATGTTGGAATTTTCACTGGTAGATGGTAGTGGAATAAACTGGTAGGAACTGGTAGGAATACATCAAGGACCTCCTTAATCCCACTGACATGCCTTCTATACTGGAAGTAGAGTCTGGGGGATGAAGGGGATGACTCACCCAACACTGGGGGTGAAGTCACTGAGGTAGTTAAACAACTCCTTCGTGGCAGGGCCCCCGGGGTGGATGAGATTCACCCTGAGTTCCTGAAGGCTCTGGATGTTGCTGGTTGCAAGTTGACACGCCTCTGCAACATCTGGGGCGCTGACACTGGTTTGGCAGACCTGGGTGGTGGTCCTCATCTTTAAGAAGGGAGACTGGAGGGTGTGCTCGAATTATCGGGGATCACACTCGTCAGCCTCCCCAGTAAGGTCTATGGTTCTGGAAAGGAGGGTCCGTCTGTTAGTCAAACCTTGTTCCTCTTGAAACCAATGTGGTTTTTGTCCTGGTCACGGAATGCTGGACCAGCTCTTCCTCCTCTTGAGGATGTTCAAGTGTGCGTGATAGTTTGCCCATCCAGTCTACATGTGTTTTGTGGACTTGGAGAAGGCATTCAACCACATCCCTCGGGGTATCCTCTGGGAGGTGCTGTGAGAGTATGGGGTGTCTGGCCTCTTGTTGCGGGCCATTCAGTCCCTGTACAACTGCAGCGAGAGCTTGGTCTGTATTGCTGGCAATAAGTTGGACTCGCTTCCTTTGGGTGTTGGACTTCGCCAGGGCTGCCCTTTGTCACAGATTGTGTTCAGAATTTTTAAGGACAGAATTTCTAGGTGTAGTCAAGTGGCAGAAGGCTTCCGCCTTGGTGGCCTCAGGATCTCATCTCTGCTTTTTGTTAGATGTTAGATTCAACTCATTGTCATTGTGCGCACAAGGCACACAACGAAATGATGGTTCCAGATCACTCATCCAGAGACGAGCATCTGCGGTCATGAGACTGGTGCTACCATTAGGCAATGTGGTTTAAGTGTCTTGCCCAAGGACACAACACAGTGCAGGGACAGGGGCTCGAACCTGCAACCTTCCGGCTGCAGGGCGAGCTTCTACCCACTGTGCCACTGCCACTGCACTGGTTTTTACGGACAATGTGGTCCTGTTGGCCTCCAGCTTGCAGTGGAACATTTTGCAGCCGAGTGTGAAGCAGCTGGTATGAGAATTAGCACATCTAAGTCTGAGGCCATGGTCCTCAGCTGGGAAAGGGTGGAGTGCCCACTCCGACTCAGGGACAAGTTGCTGCCCCAGGTGGAGGAGTTTAAGTATCTTGGGTTTTTGTTCATGAGTGATGGGAGAAGGGAGCAGGAGCTTGACAGAGATTGGGGCTGTGTCTGCAGTGATGCGGTTGCTGCACCGGTCTGTCGTGGTAAAGAGGAAGCTGAGCATGAAAGTGAAGCTGTCGATTTACTGGTCAATCTACGCTCCTACCCTCACCTCATGAGCTTTGGGTAGTGACCAAAAGAATGAGAGTGTGAATACAAGCGGCAGAAATGGTGGCTGGCCTCTCCCTTAGAGATAAGGTAGGAGTGCAGCCATTCGGGAGGGGCTCAAAGTAGAGCCGATGCTCCTCCACATTGAGGTGGTTCAGGCATCTGACTAGGATGCCTCCTGGGCGCCTCTCGGGTTGAGGTTGGTTACTGTTTGGGTAAGTGTCCGGGTAATTAATATAAATGATGTAATTTGATGTCCTCTGAAGTGTGTGACTGTGTGTTCAGGGTGATCCTTAAATCATAAAAGACAGTTTTGTCCAACAGGCCTCCTCCAAAGGCAAGTAACACATGCACTGTTTACAACACTCAGCATAAGACACACTCAGTACACACACAGTTAAAGAAATACTTTTTTGGGCAATTTTCTGGTTCCCTTTCTAAGTAATAGATTAACCTATAATGGTTTGAGATCTGTTCAGTAAATATGAAGCAACAACTGGCTGCCATTAACCCTTTTACTACCACAGGGGTAATACTTTATAGTTACTGTTTGGAGTTGGATGTTTTGGAAAATAATCTTACTTTCTTGCAGAGAGTTAGACAGGAAGGTTGAACACACATATTTGTATGGTCAATACAAAAGGAATAAAAAAAAAGAATACAAAAGGGAATTAGCACGAGGATGGGAAATGAGAGGAAACAAGCAACCTGGCTCTTCAATTTAAGATAAGGTAACAGAATCCAATCAAATTGTCTTATTATGAGAGTCAGATTTTGCATAGGACTCCCTTACATTGGCAAGACTTTTTTATTTGGTAGGCCATTTTTTCTTGTCAGAGTACACCATTCCCAGTATTTCCCTATTTCTAGCCTTTATGCAATCTCACTAAACAGTTGTTTGCTTTTTAATATAACCGACAGATGCTATCAGTTCTACATAGCTCTGTGCATCAAAGCAAATAGACATCTGTCATCTAACAGGAGTTGCTGTGTTTGGTTTCTGTGGTGCAAAGATACACGTAGGAAAGAAACCTGCACAAAGTGTCTCCAAAATAAAACTAGCCTGTTAACATTTTCCAAATTTAATTCAAATTAGAATTTTGAGTTGTTATCAAAAGTAGCTGGCTTGCATGCATGTCTCTCTATCTAAGATGTCTTCAAAGCCAAACATCTCATCTTCTCCTAATCAGCATTGATGATGATGATTTGAAGTAGAGCTGAGGTTATCTGTGTTTCACCTGAATCGCCTTGTGTAGTTTAATATTCATAGGCCTCAAATGACTGTGATGTTCTTCCTATTTTCAGTATAGAATAAATGACAAGCTCCATGTGGACGACATGGAAGGTAAATATGTTTGAAGACACAAATGCAGAAGTGTATGCTGTACCTTCATGTTGCTGGTGGGTAATGTTCTATACATATTTGTGTTTGTCCAGATGGTAAAAACAATGAGTACCTGAGTGCAGTGAGGAGTGATTATTTGAATTAAGCCCAGGCAGACAGCCTTACCATCCACTACATGCCCCTCTGTCCAGGTACCAAGTACTACTCTGAATTGTCTGCACTTCATCTGAAATAGATTTTTTTTAAAAATAACTGACAATTAACCTGTTTTAAAGCAGCTATGAACACATAATCTAGATTCTAATTTCTCAAGCTGTAGATATAAAAGACACCAAATATTTAATTAAATCTCAGTTAATCACATGTAATTTTTTTCTTTCAGTATGCAGTCAATATCAGAGACAATAAGAGGGAGAACATTAAAGAAAGCGCTTATATAGAAAACAGCACAACACTGCTTCTTCTTTCTGCTACTCCCTTTAGGGGTTGCCAGAGAGGATCAACTGCCTTCATCTTATCCGATCCCTGGCATCCTCTTCTGCCACATCAGCCTGCTGCGTGTCCTCCTTCACTATAGACATGAATCATCTTTAAGGTCTTCCTTTATTCATCCTGTGCGTCAGCTCCATGTTCAACCTCTGTTGTCCAGTGTATCCACTATCCCTTCTCTACAGCCTATTGTTTTGCACTCTATATTCTACTTGACACCAATAAAAACACTTAGCTAACATTAATGTGCTTTCTGGTGTATAAATATAGACACAACCAGGAAGTGAACTCCTTTGAAATTAAGAATGTCTTTTTGCAACAACCTAGAGCTTCTAAAGTTAAGGTAGTAAAATTTTCTTCACACTACACTCTCACTCCTCTACATCACGCATTTTGGCTAAGGTGGTTAAGATGATAAATCACAGTGTAATTTGCTCATTTACTTGCTAATGCTACTCCTGTTTCCACACACATCTGCATGTGTACAATACTGGACCAATAACTGATCTCAAAGCAGTGAAAGCAGAATCAAGAGTCGCTTACTCTCAAATACCAGAAGTTTATCCACATGTGCAAACAACCAGAGAAAGCTCTTCACCTCTCACTTTGCCCAGCTGCAGCCTTTGTTAACAGGACAAAGATATGCCTGTGAAAAATGACAGAGAACACAAGATGGCAGCAAGTTAGTGGCCATGAGTGCTGCTGGTGTAGAGCCATAAAAGTCTAAATGAAGAACTTCAGACATATTTTGTTTGTGCTGATTATAATAAATACTATATAATTTGAAAAACAGAGTGGATGACTTGTTTTTTTCCTTGTGGGTGGGCAGTCTGACAGATGTGGTTGCCCTGACTGTATACCTTTGCATTTGCATGCTTTCTGAGCCATTCACCAGTAAAAGTGTGCCTACATGAATGTTTGCCATCTGTAGAATTTTTTATTCCCTACTACCGTGTGTGTGTGTGTGTGTGTGTGTGTGTGTGTGTGTGTGTGTGTGTGTGTGATATTATGTGTCCTGTCTTGTGTGTTTGTGCACATGACCTATCTGCTTTGACTGGCACCCCCTGTCTGGGGATTAAACCAGGACTCAATCCTTAATATACCATGGCTGTGTCACCATGGAAATGAGGAAAACGGACCAGCGATTATGTTTTGTTTTTTTCCTGCTGGGTGTTTGACATTGTGGGGTTGTGCAATTTGCCAGTATTTTAAGGTTGAAGCGAGCTGTGCTGAAATGCCAATGTAATTTACTTCTTATATTTTGTTTCATTTGTCCTAACAGGCTAAGTTTGAGTGTCATTTAAAATGTGGGGTATATATGGATAAAAATAATTTGCTTTGTTACACTGAAGCATAAACCTTCAGTTATAGAATTAAAATAAACAAAATAATTTATTTATATCTCGCCTTCCAGGCTATGTGTCTTTTGCAGAAACTGATGACATACAAGAGGCAGGTAAGGAGAAAGACAATCTTATTGTTGTACCATGTAGAGTGATTCAGTATTACTTCAGACTTGATTTTACTGTCAGATTTGTCCACGGGGGGCTTTGTACTTCTACCATGTTTATACACGTGTGCCTCTCATTCAGGAGGTGTACTCTGACACTCAGAGATTCACCCTGGAGATAATTTGTGAACCAGCAGCGCCTATCAAGATCATAGAAGTACAATATACTGCTGAAGTAGGTTCTACAGGTACACGTGCATGCTTAATTAAGGCTATTATTTACTAAGCTTGTTATTGTATATTGTGTTTAAGGAAAGAACTTCTCACCTGTGCATTGTTTTCAGTTCTAGATTACACTGTTAGATGAGTAAAACCAAAGTTCATCTGATTTGCACACAGCTGTTGCTGTACATCCAAGTAAGGAGGGAGACTTACATTGTGGTGTTTCAACCTGTTAGACACCCAGTTTTTAGTGAAAGTATTTCAGACACAATTTCCTCTGCAGTCCAGGATTTTACCCTTTTCTGACACACATGCAGAAACGGTGGAAGAATAGTTGCTCTTATCTTTTCAAATCCACCTGAGTGACCTGCACACACTCAGTGCTTTGTAGTGCAGACAAATCTGGAAGCAGTCATCTGCATCACATGCAGTGGGAATTGATGTTACTGTGGCCCAAGCAGGCACCCAGATCAGAATGGTGTTCTTTTGCAGCAACAACATTACAAGGTAATTGTAGCTTATCTGTCATGTCATTACTTTGAAATGCAGAACCAGGAATTTACGTGTCCAAACTAAATATAAGCGTGAGTTGTGTGCTGGTCTAATGATAACAGACTAAAAGATGATGATCTAGCTGTTTGTGAGTGAGTGTGACACTAAATTATTATAAGTGTATAGCGCTGGTTTGTGTATTGAAAGTGATGTAAGAAAGGGAAATTAAATTCAGGATTATTATTACTCTATTACTAAGGTGCAGGCCCCAAAATAGTGAATCTGCCACTAGTGTGTTACAGGGATATGTCATCTTTCCTCTCCACTTTGATCAAAAGATCAGAACATCACAAGAAAGTAAAAACACGTTGTCTTTGAAATGTTTTTCTCCTAGAATACAGTTGCCATAGAGATCCCTGTCAGTAACCCAGGAGGTGAGCTACTGATGCTGGATGGGCACCTAGAAGGAGACGACTTAACTGGGGCTAGCTGGGCTTCAGTTCTCCCACAGGAAACTAAAAGCTACAAAGTTACATTCTCGCCTGTCAGAATAGGAAAGAGCACAGGCTGGTGAGACTAACAGCACTCAAACCAATCTGCCTGCCTTTAAATTCAATTAAATGAAATGAAATTTTATTTATTTGTCACAACAAATCACAACAAACAGTGGTCTCAAGGTAAAGACCATACAATAATTACAGAGAAAACCCAACAGTCAAAATGATGCCCTATAAAGCAAGCACTTGGTGACAGTGGGAAGGAAAAACTCCCTTTTAAGAAACCTCCAGCAGAACCAGGCTCAGGGAGGGGCAGTCATCTGCTGTGACTGGTTGGACACGAGAGAAGGGAGACAGGACAAAACACATGCTGTGGAAGAGAGCCAGAGATTATTAATTAATGATTAAATGCAGAGTGGTGCATAAAAAGAGTGAAAATAGGTAAATGAAAAAGAAATAGTGCATCATGAGAAGCCCCTGGTACTCTAGGCCTATTACAGTACAGGGCTGTGTGCTGAGCCCCCTGCTGTACTGCCTCTACGCCCATGACTGCAGTCCGACCCACAATAACAACCTCATCGTCAAATTTGCCACCACAGTGGTCGGGCTCATCTCAAGGGGAGATGAGGCAGCCTGCAGAGAGGAGGTCCTGAAGTTGACAGCCTGGTGTTTAGAGAACAACCTGCACTGAACACCATGAAAAACAAAGAAATCATCGATTTCAGGAAACACAGGACTGATCCAGCCCTCCTCTACATCAACGCTGAGTGTGTGGAGAGGGTCCACACCTTCAGGTTTCTTGGTGTCCTCATTTCTGCTGATCTCTCTTGGTCAGATAACATCACAGCTGTTATCAAGAAGGCTCAGCAGCGACTTCACTTCCCAAGGGTCCTCAGGAAGAACAACTTGGACTCAAACCTGCTGCTGACCTTCTACCGCTCATCCATTGAGAGCCTGCTGACGTACTGTATCACAGTATGGTACGGCAGCTGCACTGAGGTCTGACAGGATGAGCCTCAGAGTCAAGACAACACAAAGAATCGTTGGCTGCCCTCTCCCCTCCCTGATGGACATCTACACCCCCCTGCTGCATCAGCAGAGCCAAAAACATCATCAAGGACAGCTCACACCCTGCCTTTGAACTGTTTGACCTGCTGCCCTCTGGCAGGTGCTGCAGGTGCATCAAAGCCAGAACAAACAGACTCAAGAACAGTTTCTTCACCAGAGCAATCACCACCCTGAACTCACACACTCACCCACTGTAACTGTGCAACACCCACATCTCTATGCAATATTATATTATTCATACTGAACAATATCTATCACTCTTATATTGTGTAATATCCAATATTCATCCACTAGTGCAATATTCATCATCTTCATTATTATATGTATACACTTATTTTATTTTTTACAATGTATATATTTTTATACATTCTCTTATTTTCTGTATTTTTAATACATTTTATTTTCTGTATATATTTCATACATTTTATTTTCTGTATATTTTAAGCATACTGTTTTATTTTCTGTATATTTGTAGATTATATTAGACTGTTTTATTTTTATTTTAGAAACTTTGACTTTCTATTGCACGGCACTGAACAGGCGTGGCCCACCAATCTCATTGTACATCCTGTATAATGACAATAAAGGCATTCTATTCTATTCTATTCTATTCTATTCTATTCTATTCTATTCTATTCTATTCTATTCTATAATTAAGGGATGATTCAGGGTCACCTGATCCAGCTCTAACTATAAGCTTTATCATAAAGGAAAGTTTCAAGCCTAATCTTAAAAATAGAGAAGGGGTCTCTCTCCTGAATCCAAGCTGGGAGCTGGTTCCACAGAAGAGGGGCCTGAAAGCTGAAGGCTCTGCCTCCCATTCTTCTTTTAAATACCCTAGGATCCACAAGAAAGCCTGCAGTATGAGAATGAAGTGTTCTATTGAATTGATATGGTACTATGAGGTCTTTAAGAAAAGATGGGGCCTGATTATTCAAGACCTTGTATGTGAGAAGAAGGATTTAAAACTATGGATTTAGTCACTGAAGAGAAGCCAATATGGTAGAAATATGCTCTCTATTTCTAGTCTCTGTCAGAGTTTTTAGGACAACCTAATAGTAATGAATTACAATAGACCAGCCTCGAAGTAATAAATGCATGAACTAGTGTTTACACATCACTCTGAGACATTACATTACATTCAATTTTGACTTTGCTGCACCTTATACTTCATTCTGCTCAATAGTGTTTTATACTTTGTTAAGCCATGTTGACTTTGTTGTGTTGTTCTATGAAATAAACTCATTGTCCCCATTTGAGGACTTTTTTAAAAAAAAAATACAAAAAAATTTAAAAACCATGTAAAAAACACAACTTTCTATTGAAAGAGGAAGTTTAGTTTATATACATATCAGGTCCATCTAATTACAAATATCTAGGTGAAATAAAAAATGCATGGCAAACAGGAGCTCAGGTTTTAGGAGATTAATATATACATAGAAGGACATATTCTGGTCAAAAATTACTCCAAGATTCCTCACAGCATCACTGGAGGTCAATGTAATGACATCTAGACTAACTATCCGGTTAGACTTTGTGTTTCTAAGATTTGTGGGGCCGAGTACAATAACTTTAGTTTTATCTGTATTTAGAAGCAGGAAATTAGAGGTCATTCCTGGAGTTTAACTAATTGGTTTTTGTCATTTGGCTTAATGGATAGATAAAGCTGGGTGTCATCTACTTATTGGTGAAAATTAAATGTATTCTATGCCCTCTAATAATACTGCCTAAGAGAAGCATGTATAATGTAAATAGAATTGGTCCCAGTATGGAACCCAGTATGGTCCCAGTGTGGAACTCCATAATTAACTTTAGTGTGTGAAGAAGATTAATTTATATTCATAAATTTAAGTCTTTTAGAGAAATATGTTTCACATCACTGCAGTGCAATACCCGTAACACCTATGGCATGCTCTAATCTCTGTAATAAAATATTATGGTCAACAGTATCAAAGCACAAAGATGAGTCCACTGCCAGATGTCAACAAGAAGATCATTTGTAACCTTCACTAATGCTGTTTCTGTACTGTGATGAATAAAGGAAACCTGATTGAAACTCTTCAAATAAACCGTTCCTCTGCAGATGATCAGTTTGCTGTTTTACAACTACTCTTTCAAGAATAAAAGGAAGGTTGGAGATTGGCCTATAATTAGCTCAGACAGCTGGCTCAAGTGATGGTGTTTTAAATAATGGTTTAATTGTTGCCACCTTGATGGCCTGCGGTACATCACCCATTAATAGAGATAGAGTGATCTTATTTAATATTGAAGCATTAATTAATGGTGGGACTTCTTTGAGCAGTCTTGTAGAAATGGGGTCTAATAGACATGTTGATGGCTTGGAGGAAGTAATTATTGAAGTTAACTCAGAAAGATCAATCAGAGAGAAAGAGTCTAAATAAATATCAGTCTTATTAGAAATTTCTGTACATAATGAGATGTCTGTGAGATGGTACGAATATTTTTTTCTCTAATGTTACAATTTTATTTGTGAAGAAAATCACAAAGTTATTACTAGTTAGGGTTGAAAAAAATACTAGCTCTACAGAGCTCTGACTCTTTGTCAGCCTGGCTACAGTGCTGAAAACAAACCTGGGGTTGTTCTTATTTTCTTCAGTCACTGATGAATAGTAAGATGCCCTACCTTTATGGAGGGCTTTTTATAGCACGGCAAACTCTTTTTCCAAGCAAAATGAAGATCGAAATTAGCAAGACTCCATTTCCTCTCCAGCTTATGGGTTATCTGCTTTAAGCTGTGTGTTTGTGAGTTATAGCATATATAGTCAGGCACTTCTGATTTGAGGCTTTCTTTTTGAGGAGCCACAGTATCCAGAGTCGTATGTAGTGAGGATGTTACATTATTAATGACATAATCGACCTCTGTGGGCATAGAGTTTAGGTAGCTGCTCTGTAACCTGACAGGGGCAAAATGCAGGTGAAAGAAACTGAAGTTAAAAATATCAAGAAACAGATAACACGCAGTTTAATTATGGACTTTTGATATTAGTTATTCAGATAATAATAAACTCTGGGGCAGATCCATTCTCAGGTAATTTTTTTTTTAAATAAATCACTTTTTGCAACTGTTCATGACCATTTCATTTTTTCAATAATTGTTCTTTTAATGTACTGATGGACCATAAAAACCTCATTTGTATAGAGGATTTCATTACTTCTGCATTGCTGGTTAAAAAATGCTTAATGAGATTTACAGAAATACAATGCTTTAATGTTTCCTAGTGTAACCATTTATAATTTTATCCAGTCTTCATTGATAGATTATGGCTATCTTACAGCTACAGCAGAGATGTTTTACTGAATTACTGAGCTGCTGAGGTTTTAATACTAGGAGTTAAGTAATAGTAACTATTTTACATATAACTAAAAATTGCAGGGAAGCTTTCCAGTTTCATCAGTAAAGGCAAACATATTAATATTTTACAGAGATATCTACACATTGGTCCACAAGAAATTATATTTCCTTATAATTTTGGAGTTTTGAATGAGGACTATAAATTGTATTGGAACAAAATATGGCATACAAAATAGATGGGATGAGCTGGGAAAATGTTGTTTCACCTTTAACTTTTCTTAAATATTTTTATTTCTGTTTGTTTCCTATCTTGTTTTGTGAAACACTTTGCAATTTTATTTTTAAAAGGTGCTACATAAATAAAGTTTATTATTTTTTCCTACTTGTTTATTGATTTCCCCCCTCTACAACTTTAAAGTGGTTTTAAAGTTATATTATGAGTTAACTGATTTCAGCTTCCGGGTAAGTTTTTGTAGAAAAATGGTGACTGGAGAAGTTTCTTGAAGACGTTTCATCTCTCATTCAAAATGCTTCTGCAGTTCTAAAACCAAATGGTGGAGAGTCCCAGGTATATAAACCCTAGCGTCCCCTGGAGGTGGCTGTTGACCCACTTTTGTTCATGAGCAATAGTGGGTAAATGACTGAACCCAGTGGTAAATGGACTGGTTCTTATACAGCACTTTTGTACTCTACTTTGAGCACTCAAAGCACTTTATATAACATGCCTCATTAACCCATCCACACAAGCACTTCTTACTTCAGCTAAGTGCGATCTAACATTCACACACGTTCATACTAAAATGATTGCATCAGAGAGCAAGTTGGGGTTCAGTATCTTGCCCAAGGATACTTTGGTATGCAGACTGGAGCAGCCAGCGATTGAACCACCAACCTTCCACTTAGTAGGTGACCTGCTGTACCGCCTGAGCTACCCCTGGGGACACTCTCTGTCACTTCATTTGACTTACTTCAGAATTCCTCTTTCTCTTCTATGGGGCATATGCACCAGCACCATTCAGCATCACCCCTTCAATTTCCAGCATCAAACTCATGACCCTGTCTGACACGCTCCACCTCCACAGCACTACTCACATACTCTTTCTTCAAGGTAACTCCTACTCCATTTCTCTTCCTATCTACACCATGGTAGAGCAGTTTGAATCCATCTCTAGTGCTGCTGTTATAGTTTCCCTTCTACTTCTAACTTTCTTCTCTCCATCATACTAGCCAGCGCTCTCCCTTTACCAGTCATAGTCCCCACACTGAAAGTCCCTATGCTCACCTTCACACTCAAGCTTGTCCTTCTCTTTTGCTGCCTCAGAACACACCTTCCCCTTTGTCTTTGGCCAACAGCAGCAATTTTTACCCTGTTGGCCAACAGCACAGGAGGTGGTTGTTGTTAACCTGGGTCTTGACTGATCTGGTATGGAAATCTCATTCTTGATGATCTACATGTTTGATTTGGTAAAGATTTTACACCAGATGCGTTTCCTCACGCAACCCTTCCCCTTTATCCAGAGTTGGGGCCAGCACTAGGAGTACTCTGGTTTGTGGCCCCCTCATGGCTGAGTTATTTGGATAATGACACAAGATTTGTAATTTTGCTTCTGTACACAATGACATGCAACAACAATATTTTGCCTAAAGTATTTGCTTGTCTGCCTTCACATGAATATGAACTTGAGCGACATCCTGTCCATAGGGTTTAATATGATGTTGGCTTTGCAGCTATAACAGCTTCAACTCTTCTGGACTTCAATCACATTTTAACTGATTTAAAATCCACTGTAGTGGTGTATGGCATGAAAGTTACAAGAATTGTGTCACCATCCAAATACTTGGACCTGACTATAAACGATTTTTATTATGATAGAGTCAGTTCCAAAATCCATTTATGGAGCAGCTGGTATATATAATTATAGCACAGCCATGATTACTTGCATTGTGTTTAATGCAGAAGTCAGTCAGTATTCTATATCATCATGGCAAGAACAGCATTCATCGATTTTGTTTCACGTGGCCTTTTCAATATGCACAAACATGTCAACTTTAAATTTTGCTAAAATGAAGTTTAATGGTGGCAAATCTTAAGACTCTTGAGGAAAAAGATTAGAATACTGAGCAAATGATCAGTATAAACAATGATAAATCAACATAAGAGCAGATCCCATCAAAGATTGCTTTGAACATTGTTTTTTTCTTAGTTTGCTTGAAATCAGCCTCAAAATAGTTTTGCAGTTGTTGACATAGGAAACACTTTTGTGCCTTTTAATGAGTTTCAGCATCCATAGGGAACTGTTTGGTTACAGAGCAGATTACAACAAACAAAACAAAACAGAACAAAACAAACAAAACTGGTGACTGTTTCTCTGTCCTTCCTTCTAGCTGCAGGTTTATAGATCAATGAAAGGGAAACTATTGCTGTGCCTGTAGTGTTTGTGATTACCTCTGTGGAGCTATCACAGACTTGGCTTTGCATCGCTGTGAAGCCCATCAGCAGTCTGGGCACCAGCACTAATGTCACTACAGACTGTCTGTGTCTTATTGTCTAAATAAGTGGCTATCTGTGTTTCTCTTCAGCTTGGTTTCAGACAAGTTTATAGGCATTCAGAAAAGCTCATTAGCTTCTGTTATTTCTACACACAGGCAGGTTTATGCATAGGCTGCCACTGGTAAGCTTAGTTAAGCGTTAATAGTTAACACAGCAGGGGACATTTGTGGGATGGCCGTGGCTCAGATGGTAGAGCAGGTCATCTACTAATGGGAAGGTTGATGGATTGATGCCTGGCTACTCCAGTCTGCGTGCCAAAGGATCCTTGGGCTTCTCTTCCTTTCTTGGTGCTTGTACTCCATAATACCATCATTCCATTTTGCATGGCTGGTCACAGGTAGCAGTCTCATTGTGCATTAGGGGAGAAATAGGGTGAGCCTTGTACAACCTGACACAGTTGGTGGAAACCCATAATGGCAAACTAATCCAATAGTAGTTTTAATGACATTTTTAGTCTTCTTCCGTGTACAAATCTATAAAAAAAAAAACCCAAATGGTGTCCACAGTGTTAAATGACTACTCAGTCTTTAGACTAAACAAACATTACTGTTATGGACCACTGTGTGACTGGCAGGAAAAGGACCACAATGCATGATTCAGAACTCAAAAGAACACAGCTTTATTGTTGGTAACACACTGAATTAACTAAATACAGACAGAATTGGACTGGTGCCAGAAGTGCAAACTAGGAATCATTCTGGACAAGAAAAACTCAGCTGGATGAGACAACAAAAAACAGAGGAGACCTCAGGGCTTAAATACACACTGGGATATTTAGGGAAATGAGAACCACAAGGGTACACAGCTGAACCTGAAGAGGAAGAAAACATGACAGGAAGGAAAACTGACAATGCACAAAAAACAAAGAAGCAGCAAAATAAAACAGGAAGTAACAGAACACAGAACACAGAACACGGGACACACAAACACGGTTTTGACACAGAACACAGGCGGGCAGGAAAACAATGACAAGGAATTAGCCATAATTACAGTATACAATGGAAGCAGAGCCAAGACTGAGAAATAAATCGTGAAGAGAAATAATCCAGAATATGACACTCAAAAGGGCCAGAACTAAGAACAAACTAAAGAGGAAAATGCAAAAATGAAGACTCTAAACTATAAGCAAACTATGAAACACAACTGAAGAAATTCGACAATAACAGAACTTCAAAGACCAAAAAGCACAAACCACTGGGCAAAAACACTATCACAAGTTGTGAAAGTGAGCAGCACTTGTTTCTTTTTATTTTACACAGCCCTTTATGTTAGGAAAATCTGTTCATATTTCATGTGTTTGAAAGAAAATAATATTTGAAACAATATTTCATAGTATCAGATTTTTAAAAGACACGTCTCTGTGTTAGCCCTGCGACAGGCTGGCGACCTGTCACAGGGTGTACCCTGCCTCTCGCACTGTGACAGCTGGGATAGGCTCCAGCCCCCCTGTGACCCTGAAAAGGATAAGTGTAAAAAAATGGATGGATGAATGGATGAATGGATGGAAGGTATTAACCAACACAGATGAAATCATCTGTGTTGGTTAATACCAGTGACATGCACAGTGACAGTGCATGCAGCTGTGGATTCTGTTACAGATATTTTACATTGGTAAGTACATATTAGAAATCCAGTTCTTATCCTGAAGTGTAAAAAGTGCACTCTTTCAAATTTTAGGTCAGAGCAGGAGCTGTCAACCATCTGTTTCATTTACCCCTTATATGGGATATCCACGTATACCGAGACCTCATCACTTGCCATGGTCCAGTGTGAAGTGGATTGCCAGCTGGAAAAGACGTTGGATGTACTACTCATTGTATTTGTGCCAGGGAATTAAGACAGAAAAGCGCCACAAGGTGACATCTGAAATTTACGGTTTTATTAAAACCAAATAATCTTGAGTGGTCAGAACACTCACAAACCTTCCAATCAGAGGTGCGAAGAGTATTGACTCCAAGACTTAAGAAAGAGAGAAAGGAAATTACTTTTTAATACATTCCCAAATAATGACAGCACTTTCCCACAAATGATTTTGGCTATTATCAGATGTTAAAACTGTCATCAAGTGACTGCACTGATTATGAGTTGCACTCAGCAGGCCACTTATTGATGATCATACTTCATATCTGTTTCACACTCACTGATCAGTTCATCTCAATATGGAAAATGTGTCTCAGATACAAGGCTAGTGTGACAGTAACAAGCTCTAAAGCGAAACAAATGTTTCACCTAACAGTCTGCACACATGTAACACTCCCAGTTCCAACAGCAAGATGTTATGTAAAGTGCTGACTCTGCAGGAAATAACAAGGAATCAATGCATTACTAATCACAGGACAAGTGAGGTGAATAGCATTGTTCAGCTAAATCCTATGCTTCTTCACTTTGCTGTCCAACCAGTTCACTTGTCTGCCTCTCTGTCTTTTTATGTAGCTATTTATTTTATTTAAAAATGAAAACCATAAGTTTTGGTAAAAATCCAGTCATCATTTCTCCTGCAACCATCAACAACCAATTAGTTGAGGTGGTTAATCAGTACAAGTACCTTGGCATGCTGATTGATGATAAACTTTGAGTGAGTTTATCATCAATCATCATGTGAAAGCACATCAGAGACTATATTTTTTATCGTAAGCTCCGAAATTTTAATGTTGAACACACTTTTATGAGAATGTTTTATCTTTGTTTTATAGAATCTGTTTTAACTTTTTTTATGTGTTGGTATGGGCTTTTAAATTTGAGGAACAGAAATTGTCTCCAGGAAATTGTTAAACTTTGCGGCAAGATTGACCTTTTGACCCCTTTGATACTGCTTAAAAACATGACACACTCCTCTGTTCCCACCCTTTCTTGTTAAGCTGTAGCATCAGTTTACCTTCTTTCATGTTCTTCTTTAAGTCCTATAAATTTTTTAAAAAACAATTAACAGAAGAATGCTTTGCTCATGTTAACTTGCATTGTGTGTATGAGAAACAAAAAAATGATAAGAGCCCCGGCTAAAACTAAAGAGGAAGAAGACCATGAATCAATCACACAATGGGCCGTCGGGTTCAGGCTTCTCCCCTAAACTAGTTTTGGTAAACTAGACTAATAGAAACAAAAATCAGAAAACAGGACTGATGGTAACTCCCAACTCAACTCAACAAAAACTGTAAAAGCAACAGGAAGACAAAGCCAGTGGTGATGGAAATGAGGGAGGAGGACAGAGGGACCAAGACACCAGTTGCCAACCACCTTGCTCCGCCTTCTCTGGGTGTGTATTTGTGAAGAGAGCCTTCAGCAACCAGTTAGCTCTAAGAATAAATCAGAGCATTGAGAGAGAGCAGGTTAATGAGGGTGACAAAAACACAAGATGATGACTGAATCTGGGCACTGAGGTTGCGTGTAAGTCAAAGCATATTACATTTTCCAAGACAGACAGTTGTTTGGTAGGATTTGAATATAAATCAACATAAGATTTAAAGGTAATCCTGGTTCGTGATTACATCTTAAATGAGTATCTGTGTCTCATATACTCTATACGTTCAATAATGGCAGTGGTTACAGAGATCCACTGTTCTTTTCCTCCTACTGCTCCCAGGATCAATTCCCCACTGCTCAGGAGATAACCATGCAAACCTGTCTTCACTGTCAGCGATTGGCTTACTTGGGGAAGTGCTGACATTCTGTCCTCTCAGGTATTTGTTAAATACTTAATGACCTTTACAGATGTGGAACCAACAGTGTGGTTGGACACATATGAATGTACTTTAAGAGATACCAGGCATACCAGTTCTCCCATCATTTTATGTTACTGGGTTGCTTATTGTTACTGTGATCATTTATCCTCACACTGACATATATCATGCTCACTGGCAATCCAACTGTTATATTTTAGTAGGTTAATTATGATTCCAATTAGGGGTGCACTGGAAGGGGGTCCTCTGAGGAGGTTGCAGGGGTCCTGTGTCGTTTAGTGCATTGACAGCATGCAGAGTACAGCCCCCACTGAGCTGAAGCTTGTGTTTCTGTATTTGCAGTGCAAACAAGACAAGTAAGGGAAAACTATTCTAAACTCATGCACGCTTTGAAGTGTCTTTTTGTCCAAGTGTGCAACACAGAGGTAGCTCTCATGGACGAAACATAGATCTGTACATCCGTACACCACAGATCCATTCCATGTTTGGGGACCAGGCGCAGTGAAAAGGGAGAAGTTACTGACCCATTTCATAAGGATTTGAGTATGTTATGTTATGTTAAGGTTATGAGTAATTTCCCCCACAGTACAGGGTGGTAATCTCTTAAATCTTCTCAAGATTATCCAATCACTTCACAGCTGTTGTTTAAAAACAGGGATGACAGAACTCAGGATCTCCAGGGAGGCAATTGTACGGTGTTTTCTCTGTCTTTTTTTTTTTAAGTTCCACACATGATTATATAAGCAGTAAACAAAGAAGAAACCCCACCTGCAAGATTATTATTTAGATTTAAGACTGTTGTTTAGATAGTGATATAATGAGCATTTTAAATTACAGAAAACACTGTAGCTCCTGCCACATCTTTCCATCTCATTACTTTACCTATGCTTTCAAGTAAAGTGTATAACCACTCAAAGCACTGCAAATAATAGTTCATAATGAGGACAAAATATTCATAACAGCTTGATGTGATGTTATCATCACTGCAGATGATAGGAGCTGGAATAATATGCTGGTAATAAATTTAATCAGATAACTGTGGAGGCACCCTTTCAAGACATTTTGCAATGATTGTTTTAAATGAATATGAGGACAGTATTGTCTTCATCATTTTTTTTTGTTGGTTTGTTTGTTTGATATTTTAAAATGTTCCCTGCATTGGTATCAGGACCTTCGCTTATGAGGTCACAAACTTTGATCGGCTGAGGCAGTGTATCATAAAAATGTTGATCTCTGATCAGCAGCCATTTGGAAATGTCATGATGTGGCAGAATTTGTAGCCAAGGGATGATAATTTCTTGTTTACAATTGTTGTTTGCTTCTAATCAGTGAGTTCATTGAATAGTCATGTCTGAGCATGCTTTGCATGCAGACAGGCACTCTGTGTGGAGAGCAGCAGCTGAGGGATTTAATGTGCCGAAAGTCAAAACTATCACCTACTGTCTGACATCGACTTAGCTTTTTAAATGCTTTTTAAAATTTGTCTGCATTTGTAAACAGTTGGTTTCCCTTTCAGTGTGCAGATCACATTAAGATATGCAGCAGCAATTTACTGCAAATGGCAAAAGATACAATTTTTATAGTTTTGTTTCTCTAAACCACTGCACTAGATTTTAAATCAAACAGTCAATATTTGATTGAAGTGCAGACACAACTTTAATTCAGTGTTTTTTTTTAACAAAAGTTTTGTTTAGGAATTACAGTGATTTTTATTTTAAACTTATTTTTTAGTCCCCCTTTTTCAGAGGCTAAAAATTATTTTGACTGTTGGCTAACCAGTAGTTCTCTGGCCCGGTGAGGCCTGTTCCTTTGTTATTTTACTACAAATGAAGCACATCTGAAGTTGATTCAGAGCATTGAATTTGTATTTTGTTGCTTTTTACTGTAATTTTTAATATGATGCTCAAAGAGGCACAGACAAATAAAGTGCATGATGACAGAACTAGTCAAGAACATCCTCCCTTGTTCTTGACTTGGTTAGATGTTGTCAAGATTTTTAATAAGACCTCTTCATGAATAGTTCATGAACAGCTTATGATCCGAAGCATACCACATTATCTGTCAAACATAGTGGAAGCATTGTTATGAAATGAGCATATATGATTGTCAGTGGAACTGGGCCGTTAGTGTTTATTGATGACGTGACTTTTGATGGACGTAGCCGGATGAATTCTCAAGTGTACTGGGCTATACTCTCTGCCCAGATTCAGCCAATATGCTGCAAAGCTCACTGTTGGGTGATATTTCACAGTGCAAATGGATAATGACCCAAAGCATACTGCAAAGCAACCCAAAAATGTCTCAAGGCAAAGAAATGAGATACTCTTCAATGCCCAAGTCACTCCTGTGGCCTTAATGAGCTCTCCTGATAGAGCATGCTTTCAGTTATGAAATACAAAACTAAAGGCAGAGAGACCCACAAACAAGGAGCACACTGAAGTTGCCTGCAGAAAATGCATAGCAGAGCATCTCAAGGGAAGAAACATTGTAATGGTGATGGGTTCTAGACTTCAGGCAGTTATTGACTGCAAAGGATTTTCATCAAAGTATTAAAATAAATCCTTGTATTTAAAATTGCTGTGTGCTGTGTGGGTCTGCCCACAGTATCTCCATGGAGGGATGTTTGCTGGGGGGTGGTGTCCTGGGGATCTCCTCCCTGGTTTGGATCAGGACATTGAGTTTTTGAACTGTCTGTGGTGCTTTGGTGGCTTTGGATGCACCGACATGTAGTGTACCAGAAGCTGTCACTTGGATTCAGGTCTGTTGAATTGGGAGGGCCACCGAAAGGCAGTTAGATGCCTTTGTCATCCTGGAACACACACACACACACACACACACACACACACACACACACACACACACACACACACACACACACACACACACACACACACACACACACTGGCCACAGGAGGCTGTGCATTGTGCTACACCAGGAGGAACCCAGGATCC